>NC_055960.1:19947174-20142174 GCF_018492685.1 Alosa sapidissima
GATTCTGCTGTGGTGTGACCTAAATTTCTGAAGTGTAATCTACATGGGGAGGGAAGAGGCGCAGGCCTTGTGAAAACGTGCGATGGCCCTCTGGAGTGGGATCTCGCCCTGTGAGGAAACGGCCCTATTAAACTGCCACTTACAATCACCCCTCAAATGCTGCACAAGACTGGGGCTGGGAAGGGGGAGTGGGTGGGGTATGGTGGTTGAAAGAAGTGGGCTGCTGGGGGTGGGGGGTGGAATGATAGAGCCTCCCCCCCCCCTCCATTCCACACCCTAAAAACTATAAAACCTTTCCAGGAAGCAGAGTTGAGTGTCGGGTCCCAAAATGGCTGTTTGGTGGCATTACCTCACCTCACAGGCCAAGCACCACCATGTGGAGCAGCGCTGAGCAAGCACGCTCCCACATTCCTCTCTGCACACCACAACGAACCCCCATCACATCCCCCAACCCCCATCCCCTGAAACCATCCATCCGTCATCCATCTCTGCCGTTCATCCATCTCTGCCCTACTCAGGTTTTCAACTGAGTCTATACCCCCAAATCAAACTGGTTGAGTTCCATCAGTGCAATTGAAAAGAGCTGAATGAAAACCTCTTGGCTGTGGAGCGTGACGCTGATGAGACCTGGGGCTCTGACTGAGACCTGAGGTTCTGAATCAAGGAAACCGCCGCCCGTGGGTTGGAGCAGGGACAGGAACAGGAGCACAAGCTGAGGCCGGAGTTCCAGTTCGAGTTACAGCTGGGGCTACCACACATGGCAGGACACTGAGCAATGGAGATGGAATGGGAGCGGGAGCAAGACGCCTGAGGTTGGATCGCCGGGGCCAAGGGACTGGCATTGGTAAAGAATAAAGGATTATCATTGGGTGTTAAAGATGGTTTGAAGTTGGATTCAAAGACTAGATAAAAGCTCACCAAAATGGCTCTAGAAATCAGCACTTACACCTGCATGGGAAACTGGGAGCACAGCAGAGGGCTGAAGAAACTCACAGATTTGGAACAAGAGCCAGAACAGCAGCCAGGGCAGTAGGGCACAGGCCTGGGGCAGAGCCATGGCTCTGGGGTCCTCGGCCTAAAAGATGGGGGACATGCAGCAGAAGGGAGCTTCCCCACTGGGCAGTTCATCATCAGGTAAAATACTCATCCTCTCTAACAGAATAAATACACACTCTTCCCTTTTCTTCTCTTCCCACCCCATTCCGCGCTCACGGGTGGCCACCCCTGCCCACCCAAACAGCCCGCTGGAACGTTTTGGGAGGTAATTGACTTTAATAACACACCCCACGCCATTTGAACACACTTATTAAAAAGTCAGCGCTATTCTGGGTGCAGCCGCGCTGCACCAGGCTGAAGCAGTGTGCCAGCAGCGCGTCCCCGTGTTGTCAGACTCAAGGATCTTTCCAAACCGACGCAACCCTCCTGTGTGACAAGGCATCTAAATCATCCCTCTGAGTCAGCAGACAACGAAAGCATGCCACGGTCCATTTGTGCGCGTTTAAAAAAGAGACTCGGAGCTGTTTGAATGGGGATTTGGAGATTTTTTCAGAGGACTCACTGGAGATCCTGAGTAATGTTACAGTTGCAAGGCACCATATCTACAATGTGTGTGTGTGTGTGTGTGTGTGTGTGTGTGTGTGTGTGTGTGTGTGAGTGACACCCTCAGAAGATACATGTGTTTACTAGTGTGATCTGACACAATTTAAGATGAGTCCTGTCTGTATTATGCACTTACATTATCAAAAACTCCAAAAACTCCATTGTAGAAAAATAAATATTGAAATTATGACAACCCATTGTGTAGACTACTACAGAAACCAATTCTTATTCAGTTTCCCAAATCAAACAGTAATACAGTCAAAAACATACAGCCAAGCTTTAAATGTAATGAATCTGGTCATACAAATGCCGCATGCAATATTGTTCCCACGTGCCCAAGATGTTTAAATTGAAAAGGATTCTTCCCCTCTCGTCCATTTTTTCCCAGGTATGTGGCTTGAGGGCTGAGAGCCGAGGCAAGTTTAGAGAAGGGAAGAGCTTTTTATCCAAGGTGCTTAGCATCACTCAAGACTCTTGACATGGGGCTTGGCTGTGTGCCTGT
Source organism: Alosa sapidissima (assembly GCF_018492685.1). NCBI lineage: Eukaryota > Metazoa > Chordata > Actinopteri > Clupeiformes > Clupeidae > Alosa > Alosa sapidissima. The sequence continues at coordinate 19,949,276 of NC_055960.1, forward strand.
GTGTCGGCACCGAAAACATGATGTCAGCGAGGAAAGCTCATTCTCATTCTCTCTCTACCTTTTAGTGTAGTGTGCAACAGTTTCACTCAAAAGCTCTCCCACATTGGATCTACATACACCATACTTTTTTGCCTCAAGGTTTGATTTGATGATATGAGTAGTGTGAGAGTGCCATCTTTGATCTCTCTGTTCCTCCACCTTCTTAATGCAAATAAATGCTCCCTTGATTTTCTTCAGGAGTCGTAACGGACCTGACAGAGTAGAATGGTTCATGGGTCAAAAGGCTTAAAAGCTCAACTACACGTGGATTTGATCAAAGTCACAGCCTTATGCCAACTGAATTACACCACAACCTCGACTTCCTCGTTTTCAAATCAATCAAACTTTCTGCACTGCATGCTAAAATGCTCTCGTCACTCCTGAAAAGGATCCGCATTGTAAGATTTTGAGAACTTTTAAAATGAGACCTAGTGCATCTTTTTCTCAGATGATTTACCTTTACAGGAGCTTGCTCCTGTGACAGTGTGGGGGTGACTGAAACTAAACATTATGTAGATGACTTCATAGCACTAATGTGTAAGCAAGAGGAGGAGGTGCAAGCCACTGGACCAATGGAGCAGCTTAAAACACAAACGTCAGCAAGACAGCAGTCCTGAATACCCTCAGAGTACTGAACCATAACCAACAGGAAAAGCTGCTTATGATCAATTACATGGATAATATGTACCTGTCACTTGTCCAAATCGCACATATAAATTAGCAGCTGCTTGGCCCGGTAAGCAGGGGAGACATGTCCACAGCAAAAACATGATGGTTCTCCCCGAATCAGGACAGCATTTATTGACAACGTTTTTAAAACTCGCTGACCTATTTTATGTCTAGGGCCAACCGGTTCGTTCTAAATGCAGGTTCGCTTCTAAAACATGAGCATCTGGTTTGTTTCTCCATCTTCATAATGAAAGAAGTGGACTGTATGGCTTGGACTGGGCTCTGGGGACCATCAAAGATACTGGCGAGCCAGTCAAACGTCAATTTGTTTTTTTTAGTGTGTGTGAAAACAAACACATTTGCTCATGTCCGGGAGCTATATATAGAATCCGCAAGCTCCTCGGCTTGTTCTTAATGCAATAATGGCTGTCAGCAGCAAGTATCAGCAGGCAGAGGGGGCCGGGGAGGAAGTCTGTGTGTGTGTACATGAGCATGTGTGTGTGCTCAAGTGTGTGTGTGTGTGTGTGTGTGTGAAGGGGCTGAGGAGGGGCATTAGATATTATATTTTCTGGAGGGGATGTGGTGTGAATAAACAGCTGACAGGTGGCCGAGCTGGACAGAGGCCCTAGTCGCACGTGTGAGGTGGGTTTCTGCTTTTCCCCCGAAATTAAGGAAGCTGCATTGGTCAGATGAGAAACAGCTGCCTGTCTACCGAGAGGCCACTGCTCGGTCACCTGCACTGTTTCACTGGCCATCCCTACCACAGACATAATGGGGGATTGTTTGTCACACGCATGCACCAATACCTGTCTCTATGGGTATAATGACGTTGGCAACAAAAGCACAACAAAAAGTGTTCTGGTATGGATAGTAAGGTTAAGAATGTGGTGAATTGCAGAAAGATAATTATTTCCAATTTGAATGGCTAGTTCATTAAAGCAATGTGTCCTTATAGAGCATGTGCAGGTATAAGGCTAATTCCATGCCATTGGTATGGTGGCAGCCAATTGCACTGCTTCGAAAATATTGGTTCAATCAAGAATGACAGGAGCTGTCATGCCATGAGACTTAATCAGAAAAGTGCAAATATCGAAAAAAAGAAAGAAAAACACAGGTCCAATTAAGTCATCAAACAGAGCTCTGTCCACACAGAGACAGCTTCCCTCATTGGTGTCGACTGGCTTGTCGGCGGCCGAGCAAAAAGCAAAACAGCGGCACAGCACCAGTTCCTTTTCGCTCCCCACCTTTTTCGCACGCCAATTTTTGCAGGCTCTGTTTCAGCCTACCCCAAGACATGCCTCTCATTAGCGCCAAACTGTTTACCTAATGAATCACCTCCTGCCTGGAGGTTCAAATCAGCACACAGCTGAGGGCTGTCTGCCCCCACCCCCCCTCCCACCTCCCTTCACTTGGAGAAGCGGGAGTGGGATCACGTGCCGGGGTCCAGGCCTCTGCGCTCCGGGCTGACGGCGAGCTACGGCGAAAGCATAACAGGCTGGTGATTTGTGTCAAACGCGTGCAGCTGTGGGATCAGTCATGGCCGAAGGTGCACTCCTCTGCCAGGGCTTATTAGTGTCTGGCTAGGGCTCGCGCTCCAGGAACTCCAGACACACACTCCTGTGCCTGAGCCTTGCTTTCCGCTTTTCCCCCTGCTGTTATGAAGCGCACACAGCTACAGCTACATCCTTGATTCCAAGGTTACTGAAGCTGTATTCAACTCTTTCACCTTTCAGCTCCCTCACGTCTTTTGATGTAAAATGTACTTCATCAACTTAATAAAGAGTTATACTATTCTCCAGATCATGTACATACATAGATGCTTCCCTTTTACATCAGTAATCTGTTTATTAATTTTACTGAAATGCATGAAATGTCCCTGCCTAAATGTATTTCAGCATCTCTGTGTGTGTGTGTGTGTGTGTGTGTGTGTGTGTGTGTGTGTGTGTGTGTGTGCACTCACTGATGCATGTGAGTATGTATACATGGATTGTGTGTGTATGTGTGTGTGCATATGAGTTTGTGTCTGTGTGCATGTGTGTGTCTGTGGCCTCAACATGTCTAGGCCAGTGAGGGACGGTGTTTGATGTCAGTTAATTTCTCCTGGTGCTGACAGGCCAATGGTCCCTGCGAACAGGCCGCCAAGTTTTGGTTCCCAAGGAACCACAATCCCCCCCCAGTGGATTACAGGATTTCTGGCAATTTACCTGCATGAGATGATGTTGCTCTGTGGGAAAAAGGTATTCATTGGGGATGCAGGAAATAATATGGCCTACCTTTCTCTCCCAGAAGAACGCCATATTTCATCTATTAGCTCCCATACTGAAAATCATTTCAGATCATTTAGGGTTTGGGGAGAAAAAATGGAAAACAATATTTATAGCTTCCTATCTTAATTTCCCACACATTCTTTCTCCTGTCCTTGACATTACAAGTGACTCCACCACACATATGTTTGTGACTTTATACATTCCCACCTGATAAAGAGGTATTACACTAACACTAAGCCTTAACTCATTTAGCATTCATGTTTGTCACTGATGAAAGAATACTCTTTGTTTACTATGTTTGCTATACCTGAAATTAATTAATAAACAAGGGTGCAAAATGTTCATCTACAAATTTCCCTGTAGACTGTAAAAAATACAGGTTGTCCTTCCTAAAGAAGTTTGTCTAAGATTATTTATGGGCATGAAACTATAAAACGAGAAAATAATAGCTACTTGGTTATTACTATGGTATGATTTTAGAGACGGCGGGTTATTAATCACGAAGACCTTCCTGACCTCTCACAATGTGGATTTAGAGATTGCAATTGTCCAAGACGAATGTACACCTGTTCTTCAGTGTTGTCAGAGAGACAAAATGAGGTTAAAAAAACAGATCTAAACGTTGATTCTGAAACACAAACAGTAGAAATAACGATAACTAAGCGTATATGGGTGTATAGGCTATACTTAAAACAGTAGTATCTGTTTAGACCACTGATTACATGATTGGATACTCAAATCAGTTTATCAAATTATCTTCATATGCTTTTGTACAAAACATAAACAATAAAACGAAATGTAAAAAGCTGGTGAACGGTATTAGCAATTCATGGCGATCACTGAATCGCTTTCAGAATCAATGTTATCGCACGACAAAGCGGATGTGATTAGACCTGTTGGTAACACTTTATAATAACTACACATAATTAATCATTTATTAAGCCGTTGTTACTTATTAGTTAATGGTTTGTTTATCATTAGTAATTTTCTTGTTCATACATCATTTATCATCAGTAAAGCATTTGTTCACATAGTTATAAATAGTTTGTTCATAGTAAATAAGCCTATATCTAAAATGTTTATACATTATTGTTAATACTTAATAAATTATGCAATAATATATTTTTGATTAAGTAATATTTCCATTATTTAACAGTTGTTACATACACATGCACTAATGATTAGTTACAGTGAGGATAGATATTTTATAAACCACTTCCTAATACTATAATTAATAATTAACTCAGGAGTTACAAGTGGTTAGTTAATGATATTTTGTGAGCTTATCTAAAGTTTTACATTTTCACCTGAGTTAATCATGAATTATATTAGTATTCATGTATTCAATAGTATTAGGAAGTGGTTTATAAAATATGCATCCTCATCCTAACTAATCATTAGTGCATGTGTATGTAACAACTATTAAATAATGGAAATATTACTTCATCAACAAAATATTATTGCATAATTTATTAACAATAATTAATAAACATATTTTAGATATAGGCTTATTAACTATGGACAAACCATTTATAACTGTGTGTACAAATACTTTATTTATGAGAATTAACATAGGAACAATGCTTTACAAATGAACAAAGCATTTTGTAATAGTTTGCAACTGGTTTATAATAAGAAAATGATTTCATTTATAAGTGGTTGTTTCATTACTTATTAAGTATAAATCATGTACTTACAAACATATTTTTTGGATAGGCTTATTTACTATGAACAAACCATTTATAAATGTGTGAACAAATGCTTTACTGATTATAAATTATGTATGAACAGGAAATTACTAATGATGAACAAACCATTAACTAATAAGAAACAAAGGCTTAATAAATTATGAATTGTGTATAGTTATTATAAAGTGTTACCTACCTGTTTTCCGGTGTAGCCTTCTGATGTTGGCCATAAACATCATTAGAGATATAATAGAATCTCTGTGATAGAATGTCTTACAACATCAACATCAGCTAACTTAGCACATCAGCAAGGAAGCAAAAAAGGAATACACTCTCAAGATAACCACCCACTTCAAAGACAGCAGGAACGCACAAAGCCTATGGCAGGGCATTCAGGCCCTCACGGACTACAAGCCCGCGCCACAGAGCTGTGAGAGCAACATCCCTCTGCTCAACAACCTGAACCGCTTCTTTGCTCGCTTTGAAGCACAAAACAGCACCTGCCCACAGAAGACCCATCCCCCTCTACATGAGCAGCCCCTGTGCCTCTCTGCCGACAGCGTGAAGAGGACACTTGCTGCTATCAACACCCGTAAGGCAACAGGTCCAGACAACATCCCAGGTCGTGCGCTGAAGGACTGCGCAGGGGAGCTTAAGGATGTCTTCACAGACATCTTTAACACTTCCCTGAAGCAAGCCATCGTCCCATCATGTTTCAAAGCTGCCACCATCATACCTGTGCCGAAGAAAACTGCTCCATCCTGCTTCAATGACTACCGCCCTGTGGCACTGACACCCATCATCATGAAGTGCTTTGAGCGGCTTGTCATGTCACATATCAAAGCCATTCTCCCCCCCACCCTGGACCCCTTCCAGTTTGCATACCGAGCCAAGCGGTCTACAGAGGATGCAATCTGCTCTGCCCTCCACCCAGCCCTCACCCACCTGGAAAAAAGAGACTCATATGTGAGATTGCTGTTTATAGACTTCAGTTCTGCATTCAACACCATAATACCACAACAACTCATCTGCAAACTGGACAAACTGGGACTCAGTACCTACCTCTGCAACTGGCTACTGGACTTCCTCTGTCAGAGGCCCCAAGTAGTACGTGTTGGCAACAATACCTCAAGCAGCATCACACTGAGCACAGGGGCCCCCCAAGGCTGCGTGCTCAGTCCGCTGCTCTTCACCCTGCTGACGCATGACTGCACTGCAACCTACAGCAACAATCACATAGTGAAATTTGCTGACGACACAACTCTGGTGGGTCTCATCACCAAGGGCGACGAGACCCAATACAGGTTGGAGGTCGACCATCTGACCACGTGGTGCAGGGACAACAACCTCCTGCTGAACGTCAGCAAGACCAAAGAGATTGTTGTTGACTTCCGGAGAGGTCACACCCAACACCTGCCACTGACCATCGACGGTGCTGTGGTGGAGAGAGCGAGCAGCACCAAATTCCTGGGGGTGCACATCAGCGAAGACCTCTCCTGGACCACCAACACTGCATCACTGGCGAAGAGAGCTCAGCGCCGCCTGTACTTCCTGCGGAAACTCAGGCGAGCAAGTGCTCCACCAGCCATCATGACCACATTCTACCGAGGCACCATTGAGAGCATCCTCTCCAGCTGTATCGCTGTGTGGGGCGGAAGCTGCACTGAATACAACAGGAAAGCCCTGCAGCGCATAGTGAACACAGCTGGAAGGATTATTGGTGCTTCACTCCCCTCCCTGAAGGACATTTACACCACCCACCTCACCCGCAAGGCGACCAAAATTGTGAGTGATGCAAGTCACCCCGCTCACAATCTGTTCGATCTACTGCCCTCTGGGAAGAGGTACAGAAGCCTGCGCTCCCGCACTACCAGACTCACCAACAGCTTCATACACCAAGCTGTAAGGATGCTGAACTCTCTCCCTCCTCTCCCCCCTCCACCCTCAGCTACATAACATCCTGGACATTGGACCCACAATGGCCGCGTGCACTACTCCACTTGCACACTTGCACACTTGTACACTTTACAACTTGTTGTTGTCCTGAAAACACAACACATCTGCTGCTCTTACATAACTTGCACCACTATGTCACTTTCTTTCTTACTTAGGTCAAACAGAACTACCCAAGCCTTTTATTGGCCTGACTTTGCACTAGTATTTTATTGACTGTCTATGCACAATTTAAACCAAATTTTGCTGCTCTTATTTTTTTTCATTATTATATGTGCCCTCTTATTTACTTACTTTTTTGTTTACTTGAATGTTATGTTTGTCTGTGGACTTAAATTGGTAAAATATGTCTTGTCTTCACCGTGGGATAGAGAGAAACGTAATTTCGATCTCTTTGTATGTCTGGAACATGTGAAGAAATTGACAATAAAGCTGACTTTGACTTTGACTTTGACTTTGACTTGACCTTTAGACCACTTCCAGGCACCAGGACTGGAGCCAGTCATCTTATTCCTCTAGCATGTTTTTTCTTCTGCCTAGGTAACCACTATCTTCCTCGTATCTCTCAGGATGATCTGTTCAAATTACTCTGAAAACTGAAAAAAATATATATATAAATGTCCATGTTTGTGTCTTAAACTACAAAATATATGTACAGTAACTGATGACATTGTTGTGTACATCTGTGTTTAAATGGCTTCCTTATTCACACATGACACCCTCTTAGCTGTTGATTCACTTAAGCTAGCAGCTACTGTTGACCCTTGATGTGTTTTTGCTGTGGATGTATGGGAAACCATCTTGTATAAACACGGAACGTTTCCTTCTGGCTCTGTTTCAACAGGGAGAGATCAGTTACTGCTGAAAGCATTCAAGTGAGAGGGCATGGCTTGGTAACGGATATGTTAAAAACGACATGGTCAAACACAAGCTCATAATAGCTGTGGACCCCCTGCAGACACAGCTCTGCATGTTTCTCTAACTCTCCTGGCTTTTAATGTGTGATTTCCCAAGACCTAAGCACTTGTGTAAGCTCCTGTATTGTTGTAAGCAAAGACCCCCATGGCACCAACAGAATCACACAAACCATCATTTACAATAGTTGGCTCCTCTTCCATTCACATGCTATGGGCAGCTGCTGCAGCTCTGGGAGGCACACCTATGGAGGAGTCTGTGCACACTAATCAAGATGAGAAATGGTTCACACTACAAATGATAATACAACTGCCCAGCAGTAAAGTGAAAAGTGGAAAGTAAATTATTTACATTGTCCTATAACGTTGTTTTCAGTTTCCCTGAAAATGATGCATAGTTTATGCGTACAAGCCAACAGACTGTAAGCAATATAAAAAGTGCTCAGTCCTCTTCCATCTTCACAGTGATATTAAGCCAGGAGACTAAACTTCCTTTGCTTAGGCTTGTACAGCTTGAGCCAGACATTCTGTGTCAGACTAGATGGTGACTTGCTGGTAGGTGGCTGGACCAGTTAGAATGATACACTCCTCTATCACTACAAAATTCAAAAAGATAATACACCCCAAAACTGTTGTAGTTTTGACTTGAAATTACACATCACTCAAAGGGAGGTGGGCATGTTGGCAATGAGGTCAAGACTGGGTGCTAACATCGACCACTGTAAAACATCCTAACATTGAGGGGATTGAGGTTTACACAAGTGTATCATTACTGGCCTCTGTTACATAAGTGAACATGATGGCTAGTGACAATTGCTTGCTCATTGGACAAATTATACATAAAGCTTCCTTCAGGTTAGGGTTGCCAACCATTCCGTAAAATACGGAATCGTCCCGTATTTGAAAGGAAAAAGATGTGTTACGTATTGAACTGATACGGAACGCATTTTGTTCCGTATTATTGAGAATCAACTTGTGCTAATCCATGACAGATCACCGGAACGCCGCTCAGCCAATCAGAATTGAGTTCCCTGTTTGTACATAAAAAATGTGTGTATCTTATGTCTTATTATTGTGTGATTTGGGTTTTACAGTACTTTCCAATCTGATGTAATGTGAGACTTTGTTCCTAATGACATTCTGATCATGTCTGGTGGAATGGCTCCTTCATAGGTCATGTCTGGCCTGTGAAGGGTGGGTGCTTTCCCTTCTGGTCCATACGTGGTCTACTTCCCTTTTCCTCGGTCATATGGTTATGGTCCTTTACCTTTCCTGTTGATTTACACCTTTAACTCCTCTGCTTTAACATTTAGTCTGTTTTTAACTCCCCTACTTTAACATTTAGTCTGTCTCCCCATGTCTCATTCTTCGCCCCCTGTCTGACAGTTCAGCTTATGAATGTCACACCTTTCCATATCTATTAATAAATGCAGTAGTCCTGAGACTTATAAAACTTATATGACTCATTTTAAAACTTATGACTCATTTTAGTGCGTTCATTTGACAGAATTTAGTAAACGGGCCCACAATTTTGTAAAATGTTGCACGATTTAGTAAAACAATACATCATACATCATTTTTTGATATACGTCTTGCAATACACACACACACACACACACACACACCACATAGCTTATATCAATACCCCCCCCCCAGTACCTGAACCGGATGCCAGTGTACTGAAGTCTATAGCCATGGCCCATAGGCTAGAATGCATCGACAGACTTGAATAGCCATGTAGGGCTGTCAAAATCTTCTGAGGATAACATGAGACTGAAACTGTCATCATAACACACACACACACAAACATAATTTCCTAACTCCTATTTAATACATAGGAGTACAACATGTACAACACTATTTAACACAAGAAGTACAACATGTAAAGAGACTACCTACTCAGCATCATATCCCATGATCCTGTTTGGTGGGGTAGAATGCAGCAGTTTTAAAAGATGGACACAAATTGTTTTTGTAAATAAATAAAATCATTAAAAAGCGATGATGAAAATTACATTTGGTAGTAAGAAAACTGTGCCAAATATATCATGTGGAAAAGACTACCAAAAACTATCCAGTGTTTTTTAGCACACTGGAGAGTTTGAAGTTTCACACTTTTACCGACTGCCAAGTCTTGGCAAACAGGAAAATTGGCTTCCTGTTTGTTAGCCATGGGAAGCCAATATGAATCTTCTTTCAAATAACTGGGCGGGATTGAGGTCTGATTGGGCGACAATGTGTCTCTGAAATGTGACATTGACTCTTCACTGACTCTTTTTTTATTCTCTGATGGAGCCAGACACTGAGCTGTTGAAAGGGGTTTGCGCAAATGTGACTGACATAAATCACTTCTAATTTAGTGACACTCCAACACCACATAGATGAGTATGGTTTCAGTTGTGAGATCCAAAGGGGTTATTTGGAGTTTTATTACAAGACACATAGCAAAATGGAAGCCTCACTCTAATTACATACATTTTTAATTGTTTTCCCCCTTTTGTTTGTTTTGTGATTCTCATGTGTCTTCCTTCAGCATTAGCAGATGAAATTCAAACACAACTTGCGAGATCAAGGCGCAACATGGTAAATGCGCAAAGTGAAAGAAATGAAAGAGGTCACCAACACATCCGATAAGTTGGTTTCTAATGAAAATATTTTTGAGTCTTCGATGATGTTGAGTTGTGAAGCAACGTGCTAACTGAAATAGAGCGCCCAGTGTCAATCATCTTTTCATAACTTTGTGTCTGGAAAAGGACTGAACCATGGTCTATTACACCAGGTTGTATGCCCCTTGCTACTCTTTATTGAGGCTTTTAGTGTCCTGTTTTATTAAGGCATTTTGCAGTTAATAAATAGTTCACTTTAAAAATGTCCAGTTGTGGGTGTAATGAGTAACTGTGTTGTTGATTATCATTAATAATGTACAGTATTTATTTGAATTTTAAGTACCACCCTTAAGAGTTATTTACAATAAGTTGTTTCGAATTTCATAGTCATTTGTATGGTCAGTGTAGTTACACACTGTAGGTTTGTTGTTAACATCATTCTTTGAATAAAAGGCACTACACATACACATATTGAAGGATTTGTGGATAAATGCCTTTGAAACAGACACTTAGTGCAATATAGTCCATGTCACAGAAGGGGCTAACAGGCATTATTTTGCCTACAGTAGCTGGTGCTACTAGGCTTAGGTGTAGATGGCGTGAACACCCCTGGTGTTTAGAACACGGTATTGCAGCAAGTTTCTGGATTGTACAATGTTGCAGCCTGTCTTGTCGTGGATCTTTGGTGGCCTTTAGACTGCATGAAACCAAGGCCCCTCGCAAGGGCCCCGGCACAGTAGGAAACAAAGCCTTCCCACAAAATCAGGAGTAAACCACCACACAGTTTACATTTAGTATGTTTTTTTTCAGCATATGCAACCTTCTAAGGATGTTACAGCCACCTTGTGAGCACAACCAGTGCTATTTTTACCACATCAAACTCACCCAAGGATAGTTAGTAGACGGAAGTCACTTATAATGGCTGGTCTGGCTTTTTTTTGCCACTGAACCATCACACTATGCAAATTTGGAGATCTGATGAGACCCAGTATGCTGACACTAGGCTAAGGCAGAAGATTTGCAACTTGCTTCACGTACAACACTAACACGGTTTGTGCTCTGTGCAGAATGATTTGTAGATAGACTAGACCAGTTCAGTTAATGGTAGAATGTTTTTCTTCTGAGGGGCTATATTTAGTTTTTTTTTTACAGTTTTCTTCTCCAGATAATCACCTATCTAACCTCCACTAGCTTAATTGCATTCCCCTCATTTACTCATTGTAAAATGACATTATAAGTCAAGGTTTGTATGAGCATCTGTGTATGTGTGTGTGTGTGTGTGTGTGTGAGTTTGAGACAGAGTGGGCAAGTGAGTAAGTGAGAGAGAAAGACAAAAAGAAAGACAAACAGAGATAAGGGGAGACAGAGAAAAGACAGACAGCCTAGCTACTTCTTTTGCAGTTCTTTCATTTTCTCCCTTCTTTTCTACTAACAGTCAGACAGAAAAATATGTTAGGCACACTGAGCATACATAGATTTCAGCGAAAGATGCCAAATAATCCCCGATGCTGGCTTGGTCACGGCCTTTCCAGAGGCTGCTACATTTGTTTGGTTCTAGCCCAGGCCGCATGCTGATATAAGGGAGCTAATCTCAGGTTGCAGCAGAGTCCCCACAATCTGCCTCTTCATGGGATGTCCTCCCATCATCTGTTTCCATCTCTCTGCATCTAGATCAGCCCTCATCTGGCATGCACACTGCATATGGCATGTAGAGCTGAAGCCTTTAGATTGGCTTGTAGAGTTGAATCCTTCAGATTCCTTGTGTTGTGATACACAACTTTGTGTCTATGTCGTGTGTGTGTGTGTGTGGGTTGGGTTGGGGGGTTGAATGCAGATATACGTGTGTGTGTGTGTGTGTGTGTGTGTGTGTGTGTGTGTGTGTGTGTGTGTGTGTGTGTGTGTGTGTGTGTGTGTGTGTGTGTTTGTTTGTGGGAGAGTGAATCAAGGTCACAACTGAAGAGCAGGACAATCTGTGGCAACAATCTACAGGGACAACCCCTCCTTTCAACCATCATATGAAGTCTGACGCTATGGGCAGAGCGGACATCACATTCTGTGGACCAAATCCCACTGATACAAGAAAAGAAGAGACCCTACTAGGTCCCTTCTGTGCTTTCCCTCATGCCCCTCGTCTTTCTAAACCACACTTTGTAACTTCTCAAACCATTAGTGAGAATTTATCACTGCACAATCCTGCAATAACTCACTCAGCAGGCAGGGACTTGCCAAGTCCTAAATTTCCTGACGTGTCAGAGCCTGAGAGCACAAAAGCCTGATAAAAAAAACTGGGGGAGATGACTCCTCTTTTCCTGGAAAAAAAATGCTGCAAATGTGCTCCATATTATTACATTTGTACATTGCAGAGGACATGAGGGGCTGAGGGAGGAGGAAAGGGTTATAGGCCAACTGGGTTTATCTGTATGTTTTTGCACTCCAAATATGCCCAATACATGAAGTGGTTCGCAGGCTTAATGAGCTGTCCATGCAACAGTATGTGCCAGTCGGCAGGGCATTTCTTATTCTCTCATTCTGAGCCTGACGTGTCACTAAAAAGTCCTTTGTGTGTCCCCTCCTCTTCTCTGTGCTGGCTCTGAGAGGCTCCAGGGCCTGCCAAGTGCCCATGCCAGGAGACAGGAAATGGATAGTTGCTTCTTGTCACCAGGAAGCAACAGCAGATTGGTTCCCAGGACCTGGCAGTGGTTGGAGAGAGTAATGACATCACCCTATGAGACGACCCAGCGAACCCTCACGCTCCAGTCAACCTGCCCCCTGGCTGTTGTGCCCTTCTGTGTATTTGGTTATGTGCACCACAACCAGTATAAGCTATGACATAATAATGTCAAATTAAGCCAACCATTCAAAGTTGTGTCAAGTCTGTTGTAGGATTACTTTCAGATTACGATCAGACACACAAGTGTCTACCAATACTAGACAACACAAACATATCATCCAACTAAATCATAATGTTGGTGGTCCTCAACACCCAAGGTCAGAAAAATGAACCCAAAGGAGGACTTGTGCAACACACACTCGCAGTCCAGTACACACTTTACAGGTTCTAACAGGTGCTGCAAAGAGCATTGTGTCACCATCACTATACAAGTCAGTTCATACAGAACGTTTTTACATATCAATATGATCAGTCATGCTCCATGCACCTCGGCTGTCTCCATCTGGCGCTGTTGAGATGTGTTTTCATTGCAGTCACAAATGTAAGTTGAGACGGACACATCATAGGGAAGTCAAAGAAGATGGTTCGGAATGTTTCTGTTGGCCTTCCAATGAGGTAGCGGCTCCGCGGCTGGTGATTGGCGGACAGGCTTAAACATGAACTATATGGATGCTTAGGGTAATAGAAGTGATGGGGCGTTTTTGAGTGACAAACCCATCCGACAGATTTGACAGGAGCATTAGACACTGGCATGGCGCACCATCATTTCCCGCAAGTTGAAGTAAAGCAAGGTAACTCAGACCTGTCTTGCTTGGCCAAGCAAAGGAATGAAGTAAACACACACACACACACACACACACACACACATTACCGTCAGAGTCATCAGGTACAGCCTACTTTTCACTTGATGCTGAAGGAACGTGACCTGGAAGCAGTACAACATCAAGATGTATAATTAGGAAGTCGGAGGCCAGAGATGATTGACAGCATGGGATTTTCTCATTGAGGAAACATCCTAGACGATCGCTCTCTCCATCTGTCACTGTTAGCAAGCGGCTGACAGGGGGAGGGAGTGTGCAGGCACTACATCTCAGTCCAGGACCATCTGTTTTTTTCCTTCTCCCATTTGCTCTCTAAGGGGGAAAAAACACCCTAACACTGTACAGTATATAAGTCACAATACCACAAAACTTTCATATAAGACAGTATTTAACCCCATGCAGAACAACACAGTTTGCTTAGGGCCACTTATCTAGACTTATATGCACATAATGTAAAATGTTAAGACTGAAAGAGGGCCATTTTTCTTTTGAGATGTTATTTGCAACAGGTTCTCAGACTGCTAATGTTTTCCATCACAAAACAGCCTTCAAGTGTCGACCTACTCCTGCAGTCTACAAATGCTACGACGCCAAAGCCTGCCAAGATTTGCAAAGTGCTGTTCTTTGTGCATGTGTGTGTGCGCGCGCATGTGTGTGTGTGCTTGCGTGTGTGTGTGTGTGTGTGTGTGTGTGTTAGGAGGGGTCGCTCCTTGGCTGAACTGTGCCGTTACCTCTCCTTGGAGACACCACTCCCTCACACTCTGCTCCCTCCCCACATTTACAAACTTGATTGACATATTAGGCACATTGTGCTGAACCCTCAGGTTACTGGAGTTAAGTGGTTTGCCAGACACTTTGTCTTCACGGCCTTTACGATTATAGATATTAAATGAAATGATTTTCATTCTCTGGGCCATTGGTCAAGATTTACAAGGATTATTACCCAATATGGTACTTTATAGGCTAATATATTATGCGAAGCAGAAAGGCACCTAGAACCTGGTTTGCTATGCTGTGACTGTTCTCTTTTCTACGTGTCCTGGACTGTTGGATGTTTTTGATCATGTACCAATTTGGTGTCCAGTGAGAAAACAATGCTCGCCAGAATCTTATCACCAAAAACCACACACACTCAGAAACAAACACATCCACGTAAACATACAGTATACAGTAACCTGAGAGTGCCTTTCAGGAACATGAGTGACATGATATGTGTAAACATCTCAGTATGCCTCTCTTTCTTTGCATGGCTCTCTGTTTTTATGCATTCTCTTTCCTCTCATGAACAAATTTGCAATTACAGAAAGACATAAACAATAAAACCACACAATTCTCCCGCAAGCTGCTTAGCAGGCATGTGGGAGATCCCTGGTGTTTTGGGAGATGTCTCCTTGCAGAGCAGCACAGTGTCAGCAAACCAAAAAGATGTTCTCCCGCTATGGGGGAAGACATGTCTCATTACAAAGATGGATAGGCATTCTCAACTGCAGTAATTAAAACCATTCACACATTTTGCCCTTGTGAGTGTCGCCAAGTGAGTCTATAAATAATGTGATTTTCAATCACTTAACGAATATGTATGGTTCACATTTGGACTAATGGCATGCACGTAGCATACATAACTCTCATGCATAAAGAAACAAACAATTGGAAGATGTATGAGAAAAGAATAAAGGTTCTCCTAATATTCCATTGTCTGTTCCTCACTGATGATGAAGGAAAGATGGGCTCATGAAGACTTACAATAGGTGTTCAAAATGATTTGGATTGTTTGTGTTTTTCTTAACAAGCTTTATGTAGGATTGACAGGCTAATTGAAGCCATAAGTATCTAGTTTGTCACATCAAATGTTGTTTTCGTGTCTTTCCAGTGGACCAGATGACTTGACAGCTGGAACTCATTTTTATGCCAGACCTGCGTAAAAAGCCAACTATATGCAGAAGACAGAAAGACAAGAAGAGCCACCCCACTCAGGCTCGGCTAAATCCTCACTGACACAGCTAAGCAGTGCCGTTCCCCTTCAATTGAAAGACAGATTAAGTGATAAGACAAACGACTGGAAACAACCAAGGCAATGGCGAAACAAATATGTACTTCCAAAATACAAAAAAAGCATAAAAATAAATGATGACAGCATCTGAATTTAGGAGATTGGTCATGTGGCATTTCAAAGTGGTGTAACCAATCCCAGCAGACTGTTGAGTTTCATGCTCTCTCTCTGTGTGGAATGTGTGTCAGTGATAATCAAAGGCATCCCCCTCTCTCACTCAATCCCCGACCTACCTTGGTGATTTGATGAAAGAAAGCTTTGAGTATGAAAATAGAATATTTAAATATAGAAAAGACATTAGGCCTTATGCTCTGGATTTCATTTGAAGAGGAGAACATCTGAAGCAGCTTCACTCAAACAAAAGAAACAACCGCCAGAGTGTAACTTCCAGAACATTCTATATAAGAGAGGAGGCATCAAGAATGTACAGAAATGCTAAGGAGAGATGGGATGGCCTGACAAAAAGAAGGGGCCCATTTCATTTCCCATTCCTCAGCCCCACTGACTTTAGGTTCTGTTTGGGCCTTGTTTATTATTGGAAACAAACTCTTCCTGGCCGTAACTCTTCCAATTGCTCTGGCTGTCCTTTTACAGCCCCTTCTCTCTTTGTCTAAAAGGTCAGGCAAACCTGTTACCGTGAGTAAAAGGCAGCAAATCTCCATTTATAGGATGCTGCACATTTCTCAGGGCTGATGGATGGGTTGCCCCGGACAACGCAGCCCAAGTAATCACAGTCCCAAAGAGGTCTGTGCTCTATGTGGTTGGTCAAAGCAATTATTTCCCCATGGGAAAGCCACATTGTTAAAGTTAAAGCAAACAGGTCTTTTTTCTTCTTCAAAAAGGCATCCAATGCATAAACAGTATGGGGACACTACACACCTATGTTAGAATATACTGTAGAATTCATCAGAAAACAGGTCTTTTTTCTTCTTCAAAAAGGCATCCAATGCATAAACAGTATGGGGACACTACACACCTATGTTAGAATATAGAATTCATCAATTACAGCATTCATTTATTAACTAATTTAATTAATGTAAAAACAAGCAACAAAGTCAGAGCCAGTGATTATTGTAATCACAAAAAAAACAGTATTTTAAGCACCGCTGGAGTCATGCTTTTGGTGTCAGAGATTGACTCACAAATGTGGCCTTTCTGTGAGACCACCCACTAGTGAATGACGCTGAGTGCCGCCCGCGCCATATAAGCGAGCGTCTCTTTCCAACAGAAGCAGAGAGAGTTTCCTCCGCCATTTCAGTACACATCCCATCCCATTCACCCCCGCGTGCCTCCCCCACCCATGACAGCTTCCTGTGAGGGAGAGCCTCGGTTCCTGCTGCAGGTGCCATGGCATGAGGCGGGAGTTTCCCTCAGTGTTGACTGAGTGAGTTAACATCCTGGCCCCGAGTACAGTCGGAAATGACAGTCTGGGCGGTGTTGAGCCACGGAGATAAGAGCATGCGATCATGGCGACCCTCTGCTTTTCACTGGCTCGCTTGACCCCTCCCAAGGGCTGGGCCCCACTCCAAGATAGCAGTACAGATGGCCCACAGATGTACGAGGTGACCCATTCTCTCCACTATAAACCTGATACAGAGTGCAGAAATATGTCTGTGAAGATGTGCACTGCAGAAATGTGGTGTTCCAACATTATTATCGAACAATGACAACAGTGCTGCAATTAATGACTATTTTGATGGTGGGAGTTGATTACTGAAACAAAAAATCAACTACTGGGATTATGAATCACAAAATGACTCAATGGCTCCATGTGTTTTAATGAATGGTTAAGACTGATGGCAGTCACTTTAATGATATTATATTGCGATGCTGCACGACAGTTCCAAGCGTGTGAGACCATGTTGACCTAACCTGCAGAAACAAAAAAAAAGGTTGCTTATAGGACTGCCAGTTCTTCATGGCTTCAGAGTAGTGTTTGTAATAGCATCGGGCCAGTAGAGAGGTTGGACTCATTTCCAGAAGCATGCTTGTATGTTTATGCTGTTATGACCCAAGGCAAGGCCAGCGAGTGTGAATATTACCCACAAGCACCACACAGAGGGAACGGGTTGGTTTCTGCTTTAGTAACTTACATGGGAGCCAGTGGCTTGATTTCTTTGTTGTGTCTTTTAGGCCTTTTACTTCATAAACAAATGTCCACCTTCATAAAAATTGCCCATTCTCTTGTATAAACCTATTGACGTGACCTGTGCAATACCCCAGAAGGCTCTGTGAGATTGCTCTTGAGAGAAACCTATGTGATGGAGCTTAAGTCATTGTACTGAGCCTCTCCCTCCCTCTCTCTCCCTCTCTGGCCAGTGTGGTTGTGTTATTCTATTTCGGGCAGGCTGCTTGGTCTGTGGGCTCATTCCCATGGCCGGTGAGTGTGCTGAGAGCGAGGAGGCGCTCAGCTGCAGCTCCTCTTTCTCCGGGCTCCGTTCCGCTAAGCTCCCTGCCCTCTGCGGCTGCCGGCTCTTATCCGGGGTGTGGAGAGGGCACGTCTGCGTCACGCTGGCAGGAATAACGCGCTGACTCGTCCGCTGCACGGCCGGCAGGGGAGGGACCGCTGGGCACGGCCTGGGAATGCTGCTGGCCCGTGGGTTCCGCGCGAGAGAGAGGCTGACAGTCCCGTGGCTGCCGGCCCTGCCACCCTGCTGATGTCAGTCTGGCACCGTGCCAAGCCTGCATCTCGGTGTCTTCTTTTCCACGGCAATGCCAGTGATACTCAACAAAAGACTCACAGGCGGAGATGAGTTGATAAACAGAACAGCACTCTGATTGGATGAGGCCATGTGATGAATGCTATTAATAGGCCTTGCATATATGGTCTGCTTCATCGACTCCGGAGAGCCTACTAGTGTATTGTGTCGAATAGTAAAACAACCACTCCCTGTTGATTATCTGATATTATTATCTGTAACTAACTTTATCCAAGTAGAAACATTTTCGATAAGTCTTTGAGTTGAAAACTGGGCCTCTTTGCTTGAATGTCCCTTTCAATCTGCCAGCCACAATCAGCAGGATGGCAAAACATCAACAGCTGGGTGGGTGGAGAATCAATCATCTACTGTATTCAACTAACATGCCAAAAGTAAGTTAAAGCGATGGTTCGGAGTAATTTCACCCTAGGGTCCTTTGCACCATGACCCCGAGCCAAACACCCTCCCAGAACCTGTTTTCTCTTGGTCGAACCCTAGTCGAGTAGCGCTGTCAGAAACTAATGAGTTTCTGCAGTCGTAATGGTACCAACTTTTATCTCGTAAATTACCCCACTAATAATGCCCTGAATGGTACGAAACAGTACAACGATGTTCTTTACTCATAAAACGAGGCATTGAAAAATGTGTAAATACACCAGTTTATTTAAATAACACTTGCCTGAGGGATGCTACAGTACATCTGCGGTATAGTAGCAGATAGTAGCATCCCTCAGGCAAGTGTTATTTAAATAAACTCCTGGTGTATTTACAAACTTTTCAATGCCTCGTTTTATGAGTAAAGAACATAGTTGTACTACTGTAGAAGTTCCGTACCATTCAGGGCAATATTAGTGGGGTAATTTACAAGATAAAAGCTGGTACTATTACAACTCCAGAAACTCATTAGTTTCTGACAGCGCTACTCGACCAGGGTTCGCCCAAGGGAAAACAGGCTCTGGGAGGGTGTTTGGCTCGGGGTCATGGTGCAAAGGACCCTAGGGTGAAATTACTCCGAACCATCGCTTTAAATGAACTGAGGCTTAGCTTAACATTTATCAACTGAGTTTCAGCCTTTTTTCTCTTACACGGCTTGATTCATATCCATGTAATAAAGGGAATAAAAATGTCAGCAGAGCATGTTTTACAGATGTAATTAGCAGAACTGTGATGAACTGTGACTGAATGACTATATTATTGAATTATTTTAATGACCCTTCAGATTACTGGTATGGTATTGGATTTACACTCGAATGATTATATTGAGAGATTCTACTGTCCCCTACTGAGATAATGTTGTCAGGTAGAATATAGATCACACCCATGCATCAGTATCACTCTTGTTATGAGAGCTATCTTATGCAATAAAGCTCTATATAACATAGTAGTAGCATTTACTGACTGCATCAATAACTTTAGATGTGTTGTAGCTGAACTGTCATGCAATTCAAACATGAGCATGTATACTGATTCAGCTGGATTTCCTAATCCAAGCCATATTTGATGGACACATCTATTTATGCCATGCAACTGCAAACTTTTCCATGTCTAAATTCATGATGTGATGACTTAAAAGTGATGAAACAGTAAAAGCAGCAAGACAGAGTTGCCTGACCGCCTTGTACACGTCATTACTTCTCCTGACAGCCTGCGACAGTTTAATATATGGGGTTCTTAATGAACCCTCTTCTCTCCATAAGAAAATATGAACTTGGCTCTTTTGGTCTCGCACAGCATTCTTGAACCTGGCACAGCTTTGCAATAACATTTTAAAATGTGTGTATGTAAACATAAAGCCCTGCTTGCGCATTTTAAAAATGTGGCACTTTCTGGGAGGCTACTTGCAAAAGCAACATGACAACACAGCTGAAATCAACCCTGGCCATGCGAACAGGAAACCAACGCTTCGAAGATCATGAGGCCGTTAAACAAATAATAAGCAAAAATAAAACAAAAAGAGAAAACAGCAAGGGAAAAAAACAACTCTCTATGTAGCCAGTTGGGGAGTTGAGATATTTGGTGGCAGACTCTGGGTACAGTTTCAGAGTGAGAATATTTAGGTTGGCAGAGGTCAGTCCTCAACACGACCTGCCTGGGTAGCATCTGTGGGCCAAGCCAACCTCAGATGAAAACACCCAGAGTGCAAAGGCCTGCAGTTTTTTAGGGCCTCGGCACACGGGCCTCACAGCCTGACCCGTAAATTACAGAAAATCAGTCGGTGAAATCACGGCTCTCTTCAGGGGCCCACTGACATTATTTACAGAGAGAGAAAGAGAGAGAGAGGGAGAGAGAGAGAGGGAGAGAAAGAGAGAGAGGGAAGAGAAAGGGAGAGAGAGACCGTTAAGGCGAAAATGACAGACTCTGCATCTGCACAAAGTGTGCTTGATTAGCCAGTGGTAGAGCACACAGAGGTTTCACAGGGTCTGGACACCCCAAGCTGACAGAGGTAGACCATCCATCATGGTAATGTCTGGCCAGGGTCGGTTTGTGTGAGGCCCACAAGGCTAGAATTTTATTTAATGGGTGAAGGCAAGAGCGGTTTATGGAATGTTATACAGGATTAAGACCCATGGTATAATTAACTGCCTCACAGGGCTTTGTATCCTTGATGTGAGGTGGTATTATTCTGAAATGTACCACAGGGTTGATGAGCCATTATTCAAGGGGCGCTGCGTGATGCTTGTGTGCGGGAGATTTATTGGTGATTAGTCTTTTGATGACTGCTGATGTGTAGGGTGATACTGAGAGGAGTGGTGATGACTTCTTTCCTGTGGATGAGTCAGGAATATAGAAAGGCCCATTAGGTCGTGTGCGGGTTTACATAAGGTTGCCTCTTTGTGGTGAGAACATGGAGGATGAACATTACTGTATGTGGTCTGTAGATCCAAGTCCAAATGTGGCTTTTTGGACAGGGCAGCCGGTTTCCTCTGCCCTGACCTTGCTTTGTGTTGAGATGCCTGTTGTGATTTATTCCTCGTTGGTGTTTTCTTTGCCGCTGTTGCTTCGAACACTTTGTTTGGATACATGTCAAGCTGTGGAACACAAATCTTGGCAAGGTCATTATGGACTTTTGCAGAACTCTGTAGTGAGCAGTATAGATCTTTCACATACAAACCATTTAATGTATAAGGTGAAAAAAACACGGAATAGATAACAAATTTCCATCCACACTATGCACAAATCTCTGCAAGACATGTAAAATGGGAGGTCTCCTTCCAGTTAGCTACAAACTAGCTTGGGAATACCCATATGAACCTTTGGCAAATTTGGGATTTGCTCTGCAGGTCCGTCTGGCCAAGACACCCATTTCCATGTCCCTAAAACACGCGCATGGGCATGCAAACACAATCGCTAATCCGGCATGGATGTATAACAAATGCGTTTAAAACCTTTTTTTACAAGATTGCTGCACTACACCAATTTAAGTTTAATTTCACTGCTAATTATGCCAGAGACTTTCTAATGAGGAGACACAGCACTCAAAAAATCCTCCATAGAAATGCATGGGGTTAAGTTTGTAACACCAACATGGCAGTTGTCTACACATATCCCACCCCTTCCACGGCAAAAAGTCGACATGTGACTACATTGTACCAATCATCTGGTGCATTGTGAAGACATCATGCCAATCATGTGTTGTGATCTCACTGCTGGAGCAAGGTTGGTGTCGTGAAGCCTTGCACATGTGCATTTCTGCCGAAATAGATACCCAATAAGTGCCCAAAAAGTGTTGCAAAATGGCCGCCGAGTGGAGGGACTTGCCTAAAACGCTCAATCTCAATTGAGAAGGGTCTGGTGTCAACGAGGCTAGCCTGTGGAAGTAGTAAAATAGCAAGTTCGGAAACGGGCGTCAATGGGCTCCTTTCCAGACGGACCTGCAAAGCAAATTCAAATTGGCTAACAGGTTTCACTGTTCACGCATAGATGGGTCGGAACTCGGCAATGACCTGGGTCGAGCTTGAACACGGGTTACATTGTGCTAACAGTGCACTTCATGAAAGTGTACTGACAGAAGTATGCAGATTGTAACAGAGTTAAGTTCTAAGTCCTAAGTCCATCCTATTTCTTGAACATGATGTTTCTGACGTGAAACCTGGCTTTAGGAGATATGGACAGAAGCAGAGATCTCTGTTGCGGCAGGCGGTCTGAACGTTTACAATGAAACACACTGGAACATTCTCACACCAAACAATGCTTTTAAATACACCTTACCTAACCAAAACCAATCACAGTCTGTGTTTTCCCATCCATCGTGCACTTGATGGAGAGCTTATCAGAGTTGTAATCCCATGCATCCTTTCCCTCTATTAACAATCTACCATCTATCGTCAGATTCAGGCCAACCTCCTACCAAAACATACTCCCTCCCATGTGACTAGGTTGATTGAGGCATCTATAGGAACAGAAACAGTGTAGCCTAATGGTGAAAATGAAGGTTTGCAGCAGAGTTGACAGGGTAGCTCCATGAAAGAATGCAGGACAGATTTTGGACTGATGGGTAGATGGATGAGTTCAGATATGGTGAAATACAGTATATGAGAGCATCCTTATCCAAATGTGCGGAGGATCTGCTGACAGACCAGCAGTTCAGGTCTTTAGGTCCACACTGTATATTTGGACTGTCTCTCCCCTAAATGCACAGTCCAAATTCCTTCACTACTGTTTTTTTTTTTACAGACGCCCACCTGTTCACTGCTCACTGCATCCCATTATGCTAACTCCGCTCAGGAAGGATCGGTGTGAGTGGCAAGTGGTCTCCTACAGTCTTCACAGACAGGATATTGGCAGACAGCTGGCTTGGATAACTAAAAAAAAAACTAACAATAAAAAAGAAAACTGGTTCCTTGTCTGAAACCACTTCCAGGTAGCTCAGCATTGCATTTAATTAATGTTGTATTTTGATTAAGTACCTGTAATAGACCTCTGATAAAGCCACATTTCAAGGCAAATCCAAATTAATTTCACAATAGAGCGGGCAGGAAATGTAGGTGAACTCAGGTGGAGTTCGTAAACATTTATTGGTATTATTTCCAGGACTGAATAAAATGGTGTGTTATGTTTGTTAATTAAACACATTCGTCTGGCACTCTGCGCCTTCTGGCAGCAGAACGGCTAAAAATGGCTCTGTATGTGGTAGCAACACATGGAGGCAGTGGGAAGCTCTTCCTTACGCGAGTGGCTTTCCTTCAGTGACAGTTGGGGAAAGGCAGCGCTCGGGCCTCCTGAGCCACAGCCTTGTTACTCGAGACCAGCCAAGCTGTGTAAACATTACAAAAATGAAGAGTTGCAGGACGCCCATTTGGAACTTATTAGCTGCACTCTGTAACCTGTGTTTAAACTATTACAGCCAAACCCAGAAGTTTGGCTCTGGCATGCTACCGAAGCCAAGGCCAGTTAACCTCTGAGGTTACAGACAAAGATATTCAAGTTCAAGATCCACTCTCCAGTATGGAAAACACACAATCACACAACGTCAGCTGTGTGAGAAAGAATGCATGTTGCCTGGGGAGCATTCAGAATGCATGCTACAGAGTGATCACTGATATTGTTATATTGATAATCACTGTGAATGGAGAGCTAGGTATTCATTTATGGGCTATCAGTGACTCTGCTGGTACTGTATGTTGTTATAAACCGCAGAGGACAGTTAAACATTTCACATCCTATTAGATTAATTCACTTCATCTTGTTTTTTACATCTTATTTAAAGTAGCACTGGCAGCAAAAACACAGACGATTATAAATGTTATACTCCAAGTTTCAACATTCAAACTTAGGATGCCACTTACAGTACTAGGGTTGACAATTAATTGCTGTATAACATACCAGTGTGGATGCCTGCTCTACAGCTACTGTAGTACTATGGCCTGCCCTACACATTTTCTATGCAGATAGTCTTACTAATGTGCTGTAACATTTCCCATTAGCAATGCAGGTCACTGAACCGTTGTGCTATGTAGATTGGCACAGTGTTTGCCTAATAGCACTTCATTCGCAGCCATTCCATGATCTTGCAATTGGAGCCCTTTGTGGTTATGTGGTGTTCCATATCAACACTGCGAGCCATATTAGATCTAACCATTTTCCTTTGCATTTCATGCACACAGATATTGTTTTAATGATGTACTGTCATTTCAGTTAAATCTGATATGTTTTGAGAATCATGCGTGTCAATAATGGTTTTAATTCAATCTAATATATTTTGTGAATGGTATGTGTCAATAATGGTTTAAATAATAAGTCAACACTTCATAATTGACTCCTGGACTGTTTTCTACCATACTGTACATGCTAACAGCAATTGCAACCGCCCTCACAAACCCCAAGGTCCAAGCCAACAGTGATCTGTTGTAAGTCTATCTTTGTTTTTGCATCCACTGAAGGCAAACCAACATTCCACATAGCATTGAGTCCCTCTCACAATTTGACTTTCCTTTCCATCGCTCAATCTTTGCAATTTAATTTCATGTGTAGTTGATCTTAATCCTAAAGTGTCAATCTTAGTAACTAAAATGTATCTTGGTCAGGTCCCTTCAATTACGGCTACAGTTATGTCTGTCCTAAAGGCACTGAGCATGCATGAATTTTCCTCAGAAGTATAGGAAATGCTCTCACAATGCATGTGTCAAGGCCATCCCTGTGAAACTGCATGCACGTACATGAAGTGTAATGCTTTTATACTAGTTTTACTTTTTTGTGAGACCCAAGTAAAGCATTTCTGACCACTCATAACTGTGTTTTATTGTTAAGCAAGAATGAAGGGAGAGCTAAAAAAAGAAGGTTGCCATTATCAGTTAAATATCCCAAGCTTTTCATATAAGAAACCTATGTAACCCACCTCTAATATTAACTGCTTGTAAATCATAATCTTTACAGTTCCTTTTGTTGAGTCAGTAAGACTTCCAACCTTAATGGCCTGAACCGAGAGCCATCTTAAATCCAATATGAATTTGAGCAGGCACCACAGAATAACACAGATTTAATTAAATTGCGTAGGTCTAGCCAACTACCCAGCCACACACATACAAAGTTTGAGATTATTAGTTCCCATTTGACAAAGTTTTAGGTTTCCAGACTGTATAGCATTTTTGTGCACGTCGTTTATTTTCTTATTTTATTCCTGATTTAGATGGGTCACTTGGCCTCGATCCAAATATCATAGAGCTGCATTTTGTTATACTTCATTTTACCTTGTATATGTAAATGCAAGTTCAGTCCAAAAATAAGACCGTTGTGTAACTTCAGGAGCATTCCAGAAGCTGGTAGACCCAAGATATTCCCAAGACCAACCTGGGACAATCCAAGCAGGACACAAGGAGGTTTAATGGATTATCCTAATTACCATGAAAGTAGTTAAACAGAGCACAGCCAATCCCACCAAGGCTGGTGTTGTATTTGTGGGAACTGTAATTTTACCCTGTCATAACCTACTTAGTACACTGCTATTAAGACAATCAGCTTTAATCAGTTAGTATCAGCACCCCAGTCCTGCCAATAACACTCCAAATCTACCAGTGAATCACATTTCACACTCCTTTAATACTGGCCCTAAGAGCTCAACATACTGCAAACAGACATAACACAAGCAATAAAACATCTTAATCAATTTGACAACACATACACAGTAATTGAAAATATGCATTGTTTAACCATTTATGCTTAGTTGCAAGCTTATCAGGTAGACTACATCAACAATGTAAAACAGCAGTCCTACAATAAATTCCCTTTCATAGTTATTATTTTTTTTATTACAACATTTGAATAGAGATGGCTATGGCATGCTAGAGAATAGGCTAGTTTGTGGGTTTGTAGGCATTAACATTAAATTAAATTCCTAATTAAATTAAATTCTGTTATTTCACCTCCAAAGTAAAGCCACCGGTGAATCAACAGCTCTCTGAAATAGTTGAAACAAATATAAGGAATATTATAAGCTACATAAACAAAAATAATCTGTGCTATAGCAGGCATCTACAGTGTAAGGATGTATTAAGTGCAAAAGAGATGCCAAGACATGAAAACAAAAGGCAAACAACCGCAAAGGTTGCTTTTAACACAGTATACAGTAAATGAGCAAAACTGGTGCTCAGAATACTGCTTCGATTGTTTCTGGAAGTATCTCCTACTCATGCATCGAACAGATCTAAACTGCATTACAACTGAAGGTGGACAATCAAACAACTTTCACATGCAACATAACATGCAATCAGCCACTCTTTGCGCCTCTACTTTAGACACACACTGTGATATAATTATGCCTAAAACAGGCACTAAGATATTGCTACATCTGCCTTTGAGTGTACATTTTCGGTAATGAGTCCAGTTGTCTGAATTTGCTATTTGTTTCTGTAATATATTGTCTAAATTTGTAGTTTGTCTCTGTAATGTGTTGTCCGGATTTGCAGCATGTTTTCTGAATGCACGCTGCCAAATTGATGTTTTCTTAATATGCTTGTGTTTTGTATCTTTGCAGAGTTGCAGTATGTTTTGAGTTCTCAGAGCTCCCCCACAGACTTACTGTTGTCTATCTGCGTCTACCTATCAACATTCTAAACCTGCAGTGTTGCTAAGACACACAAGTGGCCATTGCAGGTCTGTGACTGGCATTTATAGAGGGCCTGCACTGCAGGGCCACACATGCTGTCTGTGACCTTTGGCCAGCTTCTCCTTCTTAAAGGGCAGAGTTTCCGTTTCAGATGAAACACGGGCATTGCAAGCTATGACCGTATGCCATTTTATGAAATGGGGAGTTGTTATTTAAGAGTTGTAAAAGTGAGGGACTCATATAAATGTTATAGCCAAGTTTTGCCTCAGTAGTGCAGGGTCTCTGCTTGATGCTACGATAATGCTAGTTTCTGCCACAGAGTTTACTTCTCGTTCTGAGTAGTAAAAGACCAAACATAGTGTGTAGAGTCTCCAGACATTAATATTCCATGGTTTTTATTAGCCAATGTGTGTGCGTACTTGTTTGTTGCTGTTGGTATTAAAAAAGGAAATCAGATCCTAACATTATAATTTATTTGTGCTGCTATAATGTAACTTACGACTAAAAATATGTAACCACGGCAGCATTCATAAAACCAATAACATCAATGATTGATATATCAGAAAGCAAAGTACCAATCATCATGCTGTGTATAAATATACTGTCTGAAACTTGAGCACTGCTGTGTCCTATTGGTGCCAGTACAAATGCCACAGAAAAACCAACTTTCCAACCAAGGCTGAATATATGACCCAGTCGTTGCCGTGTTCAAGTGCTACCAATACAAGACTAATCGGAGACACAAAAGGAGCTGGTATTAGCAGTCACACCTGAACAGGTGAGCCTGCTGTGTCTGTGTTCCCCTGCAGTCAGCCATGGTATGTAATCCAGGAGAGATCTCCTCACCAGCCAGGTGTCATTTTACAAATACCTGGGATGGACTGTGATAGCATCCTACCTCCTGCTTGGTTTCCTACCTCCTGCCTGATTCATTTTCAGACCCATACCCATAACACCTATACTTCTACATGTAAATAAAACTCATACCTTTTCATACAGAGATGAGAAGTCTACTATTAAATCAAATATGCAATACTTGCTAGCAAGGTTGGTCCAGTTTAAGATTTTAAATCAAATATCCATTTCTCCACTCTCTCCATAATCCACCTGGTCCATCACAGCTTCTCATATTTTACCTAATTGACCCTACAATCCTAACTGTGAGCTTCTCTCTTTATTTGGTTAAAGTTCAAGCTGAAAATGTTGAAGGCAAGGTAAACATTAAGATACACTTCAGATTTTATTTCAAACAATTGGAGAAATTATTCTGTATCTTTAAAACCATGCAACATAAATAAAACTCCTGGTCAGCTTAAATCTGAGAGGCAGGATTTAACTGCAGGAATCAACTTGCTGTCAAAGATGACCTGGCAATGACCATGGCAAGGAGTTGCTTGTCTTCCATTTAAACAGGAAAACACAATTTCCTGGTTTATGTCCCTTGGCGAGAACCTTTAAGCCATGGCAATTACAGTGCCCTACACATTTATTGGCACCCCTGTTACAGTTGAGTAATAAGAAGTATAAACAAATAATCTTTTGACAATTTATCTTAGTATCACAATGAAAACAATGAGGAAAAATCCAACCATAAAGGAAGCTCATTTATTCCGAGAAACAAAAAATAACTCATAAAGAAATAAATATTTTCAACAAAAAGACAAGTGTCACAATTATTGGCACCCCCCTGCATGTAATACTTTGTTAAGCTTCCCTTTGCCAACGAATCACCCACTCACACTCACGCCAGCACAGACTCACGTCACGACTGCGACAGCCACCAACACCAATATAGCCTAGGCCTATGCACGCAGAACAGAGCAAAGGCTACCAGGAGAAACAACAACCAATTCAGATCAATCAATTAAAATAATATAGATCAACCACAAGCGACCATGCCACAGCGGGCTACTGTATTAACGTCCTCATTGTCCTACCTTAAAACAGTATGCCTCAGAATCCCTGTGTGCAGCTCGAACGTTAAGCCAAGAACCACAGGTACCTTTTTTTGCGTTCTCTGACTCCTTTTTTGTAATTTCTATCCTCCGTTTATGTTCTTTTTTGTTTATTTTCTGGTTACCAGGTTTGTTTACAGACATTTTTCCACTAGTTTATACCAAGAACAGAATCTCTTGATCTCACGTCTTGACACTTGCAGGTGGGCTAACGTAGCCTATAGGCTATACCCAGGGGGGAGGGGGGGTGAGACACAATTAGCAATGAATGCACTTAATCCAGAATCAGCACAGAAAGTGTTTATTTATTTAATGGGACACCAGGCAAGCCTGATGCTTTTTCTCTACGAAACTCCCCCTCGCTCGGTCTGAAGCTCTTTTCCTTTTCTTTGCGTCTTCCGTCAAGGGTTTTCGCTGCTTCTTCGCCGGCTCTGCCATTATACACACGTTTGCAACAATCGCTAGCGTTTCGTTAGCCTGCCTCTGTGCTGTGGATGCAGGATGAAAACTGATCCTGCTTTGGTTGGTGGGTACGATACACTGAACTTGCTAGCGGGATATTCTTCCTACAGGCAGTAGGGGCGGGCAAGAGAGTCTGCATTCGCCCTGTAATGAGTCATTTAACCATATACCAACTTACGAAGATGAATAATTAACACGAAAACGTTGCCTGGTGTCCCTTTAATTATTTATTTTATGCCCCCCCCCCCCCCCCTGACCGGCCAGGTGCGGTTGCTCACATTGCTACCCCTCCAGAACCGGCCCTGCCTTTGACATCCACGTTGGAGAATACAAACGTACAATACAACATCGCTCCAGATCATCTAGATTACAAGGTCCGTTTCTTAGTGTTTTATGCCCCCAATGTTGTATTCAAGGCAGCGCTGCCTGAAAGGCAGTAGGTTTAGGCATGGGTTAAAGTTAGGGTTGGAGTTAGGTTTAGGATTAGGTGCCTTTAAGTCAGTGGTGGCAGCGCTGCCTGGAAGACAATGTTGGGAGCATAAAACACCATCGACCCCAAGATCCTCACTTCTCCTCTTTGACCCACCCCACTGTTTTTCTGTGGAGTTCAGATCAGGGGAGATGGCAATGGAAGAAGCTTGATTTTGTGTTTTTGTATTGTATCTTGCATGTCTGCTTAAAAAATGTTCATTAGGGACCGTTCAGTATTTATGGAATGGATTACCGGAGGAAAATAGGGGAGGATCACGTCTTTTTATTCTTTGTTGAGGGGAGGGTCACCCAACGTTTTTTAGTCTAGGAAGGAGGGTCACCCAACTTTTGTATTCATGAAAACAGCAAAATGTGTGCCGTTGCCCAGGGCCTCGCTTCTGATGGCCCTCGCACCTGGCCAAAGATGACATAAGCGTTTATTCTTGAATGAATGTCTATTGTATCCTAAAGCTTAACAAGGCTTAACGTCCCAAAACAACGATCAATGATCATAACATTTCTCTCTCATATTGCTCCTCATAACCACCCGGCACATCCGAATCCCAGGACATACGCACTGGACCTCATAATAGGCTCGAGATATAATTCCAAAGGGGACAGATAGGCTTCTGCATTTAAAACTTAAAAAGATTGAACAAATCTCCCCGATCTTTGAAATTGCGATCAGTGACTGGCATCGGGTGAACGAAGCTTTTCGAAGTTGAATAGGCTATTAAAATCTATTTGCGCTCTCCATGTCGCAGGGGAGACTAGTGGGCTCGCCCTTCTGTGAATTGAAAAAGACGTTAGGCTGCAAGCTGGCCTATGATTTCATTGCTGAGTTTGCGGCAAGGTAAGCAAGAAAATGTTTCAAATGAGTCAGGATATGGCAAGTCAATGTAATTTATTTGTCCAATGTTAGCCTACAGACCATAGTGCACATCTTATCAGTACTTTCAATGTCGTGTGTGTTTCTGCTCATTGTCAAATAGCGTTCAGCACAGTGTTCGCCTTTGTTACACTATTTGTTTTCGTGATGTATAGGCTAGGCCAGGGGTCGGCAACCCGCGGCTCCGGAGCCGCATGCGGCTCTTTAATCCCTCCGATGCGGCTCAGCTTTTGAAAATAATAATGAGTAGGTCTATTTAATTAAAATGTATTTTATTTTAGTTCGTAGGTCTATCTGAGTAATTTATATAACTTCCCACCTCACTTGACCGTAGCCTGCACAATATTGTTACATTCGCGGTTCGTTGCCATGTCAATATCAAACAAAATCACCGATTTCCCTCCATTTCAGTCAACAAGAACACTTGTCTTTAATTGTTATTGTTGATATGTGCACTTGCTGTAGGCTAGATAAGGAAAATGTAAAAAAGGAAACGTGTCAGCGACCACATCTTGCGAGCGCGAACACAAGCGGGCTGAAATGGGAAAGTTTCCATCCGAAGACTGATTCTGAAAACGCGAAATGAACTGCCCATTATATATCGCACACTAGTTGCTGTGTTAACCCTATTCCACTTGCATGTGAGAAATCTTTCTCACATATGAAAGACAAACCTGCGCTCACGTTTAAGGGCAATTCTGCGCAAAACAGTCACATCCATAACGCCAACACAATGCCATGGTAGTTGGCGTTATGGATATATGACAGTTTTGCGTGGAGTTGCCCTTAAATGATGACAGCCTCAATTCTTGCATGAAACTTCACCTCACTGAATATGAGCCAGCCAGAATCCAAGGCCATCACCAAATCTAATCTCTGGTAGGCTTAATGTTCAATTTTTTGCCAATGACATGTCAATGAAAATTGAGTGTTGTGTTGTAAACTATGATGTTATTTTGCATACCAAAATAGGGGGTGGTGTTTAGCCTACATGGGAAGCCTAATTGGGCCTATACTTCTGTCATTCCACTTTACATTTCAAGTTACTTGCACATTACTTTTAAAACTAGTAGAAAATGTATTTAAAAAATCCTCTGGTGAATGAAAGTAACTTTAGGCCTACATTAAACTTTTTCTTGTAACCGTCTTTATGTGGCTCTTCTGAGATTAAAAAAAAATAAATTTGATAAAAGTGGCTTTCCAGGCAAAAAAAAGTTGCCAGCCCTATGATAAACAGCCAAATATGTGACTCAGCTAATGTTATAGGCTATACAATTTCCCATCTTAAAGACAAGCTGGTGTAGCCTATTAGCCTACTATTAAAATGCACCGACAGTAGTTCGCACAGGGCCTAGCACCCCCTTGCGAAGGTCCTGCAGCTCCTCCTAAGAATACATATTGAGAGGTATGTTTCGGTCCCGGTGATTATTTGTGAAATTGTGCAATTAAACGACAGCCTTTTCAAGGCATTTCAAGGAAGGAGTGGTAGCATGCAAGCTCCCAAATTGACCCAGTACAGAAGGCATCAATAAATTGTTGGGGAGGGTCATGCGTTTTTTCTCAATCACTTTGAAGGGTCATAGAAAAAATTCTATTCAGAGCACCTCGGAATGACAAGGACCGCCCCCATGGCTACTTTGTTTTTCCGACAGCAAGTGTTCATGTGCTTTGCCATCGGAATGTGTGACAAACACGGATGCCACAACAAAGGTTAAAACATACACTCACTAATCCTAAACAAACAACTGTATTTGCTTAAAATATAGTGTAAGATACTCGTGAAAGAAAGATATGCAGCTTTCAAGTGACAAAAACGGCAAATTCCCAAGTTCACATTAAAACTGTTGGACATGAAAGGCCACATGGACTACAAACGAACTACAACGTGACGACAAAAGTGATGACGAGCGCCTAACTGGGCAACTCTGTTAGCAAAATCTAGCCCCAGTTTCCGACCTCTGACTCACACATTAAGTGACGTGAATGACGCGGAATGATGATGTTTTGACTCGGAGAAAGGTTTTTCCGAAGCCCATGAACGCTAGGATAGCCCACTGGCGGCGTCTGATGCGCGTAAATGCCAAAGTTTAGACAATTGTTCCCTTGAGCATCAAATCCATAGACGCAAATGGTGTCACCAGTGGGCATTGGCCTTAATAATAGCAGTATAGCCCAGCCTCTACCATAGACCAGAGTGAGCATTACTGGAAAGTTTCGGCAGTATAGTTGTAGTATAGTTTTCGGTTAGTTGTTTTTTGTTAGTTTTGTAGGTTTGCCAGTTTTCAGTGCAAGTTGTTGCATTTTAATGTAAAGCTCAATGACCGTATACAGTCAGTGGTAAGGCTACACTGACCTCAGTGAATGAAGGTCATAATCTGACTATGACCTTTGTTTGCTAAAGCTATGATTTAGGGCCAATTGTGGCAGACATTTTAGTTTCATTCTGCTATTCTAAAATTTGTGTTAATTTTGTGATGCACAAAGTAGGTGTTGAATCCAAAAACAAATTTCATGGCTGTCTTATTTACGGCTCAATGTTGTTGGTTTGAGTAAATTTGAACAGTCATGGTCGCAGAGGTATGCAACATTAGTCTTGGCCTGACTGCAGTCAAACCTGTTTCAGTGTAATTAAGATTTGCTGTGCATACCTTCTCATTTTTTTAATCAACATAGCAAATATTCCACCGAATACCTTTCAGATTCCCAAAGGAAGTCCAGTCAAAGCTTTCTTTCTCCCTGGCATGTCACTGAGCATTGCAGCACTCTATCTTGTTGGATGATATTTCTGATGTTTTAATATTGCTTGGAAGGTGTCGTGTATTTTGAAGAGGACAGCCGTGTGACAAATCCTGCACCACAGTGATGGATTAGTGAGAGGGGTCACCAGCCAGCACAAACACATTGTGAATAGGAGACCATTCATTTGAGGGGCTCCCTGGTCACATTTTGAGGAGTTTCAACAACCCCACTATTGTGCCCCCTCCTTCAATAAATAGAGCCGCGCATTCACGGGTGCCATTGATACATCATTTTTCACCTGGTGGGAGATGTCATGCAAGCATGAAAAAAAGGGGGAGGGGGGTTCGGGCAAAAGGCTGAGGCCTTTAAGAGGAACTTTAAGGCCAGAGTCTGAGTAGCCATTTTACTTCATTTAATTTTCAACCTAGCACGGGGCTGTATATGACACACACGTTTTTTTGTATGTTAACGTGTTAATTTCCACATTACTGATGTCAGAGGGTCCTGATGTAGTAACAAGTCCACACCAAAGCAGTTGAACTGACACTTTGAATACGCAGCGAGCACTTCACTTCTTTGCCATGTATCTTTATTAGCTCTGTTTTGTTTGTGTTGTGTCGTAATGTGTTTCTTTCAGTTTACCTCAGTGAGGTCCCTGTGTGCTGCCTGCCACACGTGGTCTGACCTTTACCCTCAGTCATGTCTGTTTACTTTCAGAGGCAAAATGATGAGGAGTCCGAGTGAGGAACCTGAAGCATGACTCAGGTCCTGACATTTCATCTCTCGCTCAATATGATTTCACCCATGTTGCTGCTCCGTGAGTTTAACCTTGTAAATTTGCCCACCGACTTTATGGGCCCTCGTCCACCTGGCAGAGGACAGGCCTGGGGGAGCTGGGTCTATAATTCAGGTCTAGTTATGGCTTCTGGAGGGTATCCTCTTTCATTTGAGCAGGTGGATGGTTGCACAGCCAGTACTGAGGGTGTTCGTGTGTGTAAAAGGGCACCATCTCTTCGTGCTAACTCCCGAAGGACGTCTGGTTCTTGAAACAAAGAAATAAAACAGGCCGGTGTCTAATGCTTGGTCAGTGATGCTAGAGGATTAGTCCTGTATGATTCATGCTTTCAGTCTGCCAGGGACTACAAATCAAAGCATTTTTTTTTTCTTTTTTGGTTTTGTTGAAGCACAATGTAATGTGCACTGATTTATGTATTTGCATTGCACTCTAATCACTTAGCTGATGCTTTTATTAAAAGCAATACACCAGTACAGTGCAACAATAGCAAAGCCTTCCACTCTGAGCCAAACGCCCAGCTTGCTCCTGTCAGTTAACTCACTACTGCCCAATATGCTGTATAAATAAAGGATTGGATATCAAGATAACACAAAACTGAATGAGGCTTTCATTTGAGAGGGCCTGAAAGGTACAGCTAATAGGGAATCCACTGTGGCTCCGGCCACCATGACATGCCTTACTCCATCATTAGAGGGCTCATTTATTAATTTATTGCCGTTGATGAGTTGACGAAGGGCACATCTGTGTCTGTGCAGTCTCATTTTCTCAACAAAGTGTCGGCACTTTCCCCATTAACAGGTCCTCCATCTTTACAGGCACCCTCATTGCTTGCTCGACCCCCCCAAAACAAACTGCTGACCTAAAAAAAACTGCCCAGTGTTTATGGAGAACTGTTGAAGCCTGTCCCTGTAGCCCATGGGAATCAAATGTTCCACTCTAAATCACTGAGTGTACTGTATGTGTCTCTGTGTGTGTGCGTGCGTATGTGTCTGTACATGTGTGCATGCACTTTTGTGTGTATGTGTGTGTGTGTGTGTGTGTGTTTGTGTGTGTGTGTGTATGTGTCTGGGGTGGAAATTAACTTTTAAAAATGTGAGCATCTACCAGCCACTGACAAATAAATGGTAAAATTCACCAGCCACTCAATAGTAAATCATTAGTGTCTTTAGTGTCAGCCATTTTCATTTTTTTATGGCTGGTGTTAATTTCCATCCCTGGTGTGTGTACAACAGAGCTTGAAGATGTGAATGCATCTGAGGGAGAATGCAGAGAGTGACCAACTCCAGGGTGACTCATTTGGCCTGTCAGTAAGGTGGAGAGCTGGCAGAGACAGACATCCTGACGTTCTCTTCCTTTCTCACCCAAGCTAAGCTTTCATTCTCTTATTTTGTCCAACCAAACACATACTGTCTCTCCACATGCCAACCCTTTCAGTTCAGTGACACACCCATGTATTCAGTCATATTAACTATGTTTTCACGCATACAATGAATTCCTGATATTTCCTAGACCTAAACAGCCATATGTGAGCAAAATGTCCACATTTTTGTTGTCTAGGATGTAACCGCGTCTCACACTACCAGTACCACATTTTCCTGACTATTAACTAAGGTTTATACATTGATTTTGCAAAATGTCTTAAGCTATGGGCGGGTTATAAATGGGAATGCATTTATTTTCTTCATTCTTCTTTATGATTAAGGCACAACCTGATTCTGATTCATTGGGCTATTGGGCATATGAAAAATATTAATAATAATAATAATTGGGCAAATATATGCATTGTGGCTGCTGTTTGTTCGTCCACCATGCAGTATGTGATAAACATACAGTGTGACAGCAGCTGCATACACTGTGTGTCATACCCCACCTCCTGCAAGCTCAACCCTGGAATCACCCCTCACTTAAAGCATCCACAATATTTACTTATTTAGTCATACTTATTCATTTGGTAGACACTCTTATCCAAAGCGACTAAGATACGTCAATATAGAAAAAAGCAGAAAAGCACCAAGGCCAGTTTGTAACAGTATACATTTGCATTCAACTGTGGTTCAGAATGCCAAGCTTAGATTGGGTAATTTAATGCATATGCATAGGTTATTTACTATGTGAACAACTCCTACCCGGGCAATGTCGGCTTTTGAGCTTCATATCTGAACACTCAACTCTGTTTGAAATCCCTTTCTAACTGCATATACATTTTCTGGAGGTCATGTGTGAAAACAGCTATTGACAACTTGGTCTACCCAGCTCCCTATCTAACATACCCTGCACACCGAGTCACTCTCTCAATCACTCCACAAATACACCCTCTGCAGACAACCACAACTAGCTGCCCTAAACATAAAAAGTCTGACCCTTTCCCAGACTGAGGGAGTTTGGGGGACGGGGTGGGGTGACCCATAACCAGCACTGTGGTGCTTTTAGTACCGTGGTTACGGTCAAATGCGAGCCACCTTCCACCTCCATTTCTCCCATTCTCTCTCTGCCTTTCTTTTTTTTCTCTGTCTCTCTCTCTTCCTCCTACTCTCCTGTCCTGTCTCCCTCTCTGTAACAGGAGTGCAGCATTCCAGTTTCTTCTCTTAATAAACGTTGAGTCGCAATAAACCCGAACCGATTGCAGCCGCACAACCTCAGACAGCCTGACCCCAGGACAAGAAGAGATCCACCTGGAGGCTGACATTCCTTCTCCGAACTCATCTCCCCACAGCAGAATACCCTGCGCTCAGGACAACACCCCCCCCCCCCCCCCCCCCCACACACACACACACACACACACCTCCTGTGTTCTCTCTTTGCCAGTCTTTGTGCATCTCTCCACCCTCCCACCTCTTCAACCCTCTTCTCTACTTCCTGACGTTTTGGCCATTATTCTTCCTGCCATCTCCTTTATACTCTTCCCTGCACCTTTCTCTTCAGCTGTGCTGCTTTCCTGTCTGTCCCTCTTTCCTTTTTATTGTCTGTTGATTCCCCTCTCCCTCCTTCTTGTTGACAGTATCAATATTTATTTCCTAATCGCTAAAAACAAGGGCAACTGTGGTCCCTTGTTGGTAAGGACCCTCTGCGCCATAAACAATCCCTGTGTCCATAACCGCCCATTAGCAGCTAGTCTGTTGAGTTTCCCCTCAGCAGACTGTCAAGGGACCTCGCTGCATCTCGGCTTGGTGCGTGCCAGCAACAAAAACTACCCCCCCTACATACTCCCGATTCACACATCCGCACATATGCACAAACACACACACACACTCCCTAGTCACACATCTGCACAAACATACTGTACATGCATTCACACACACACACACAGAAACATCCAAACACTAGACACGTGTATGCACACACACATTCTAAGAATGCAAAATCATTTTCGTCCATTTTGGTAAACGATCTGTGTGATTAGGTCAGTTTTTTAAAACAAATCTGTGAGTCAGTGATTGTTTGCACTGATGAGCTGAGATTTATTATCTCGAAGTACTGTCTGTTTAACAAGCCAGACAGAGCCAGCCACAGCAAACCCCTGTTTGTTTTGCTATAGATCCACTTTCCAGAGGTGTCATACTTGACTAAATAAATCAACTGATGTGGTAAAGAACACATTATCAGGTTTTAATAGAGGAGTCGCATGCTGTAAAATTAACATCATTAAGGGTAAAACAACTTAACATCTCAACTTACTTAAAAATGATAATCATTTTCCAACACTGGACTCACAGCTGAAATGTAGCTGAATCAGATAATAGCACGCTCAGGAAAAAATTAATGATGACTGCAGAAGGATTTGCCAGTGATAAGGCATATAATAGTTGATGCATTCTATAACACGGCTTGTCTTTCCACTTTGACAACAGCAGCTGCAATTAATCAAGCAGACATGATTGTTGGCTATGTTATCGCCAGGGTCAGCATTGCGTGGATAGAAGATTGGTCATTCAGCACAGTCACTCCAGCACAGGAGAATGAAAAGATGAAGCACTACAGGGCTTTTTTTTATGGCTGGGGAGACGGTGCCAGACTGATAGCAGTCTAAGTGCACCGAGCAGATTGCGAGGACTGTTTGATAATTCTGCTCTTATTAGGCTCCTCCGCCGATTTATTTAACATCTCAGCCCTGCTCTGGACAAGTTATAATAAACAAGATTAAGCAGGCCAGCACAGAATAATGTAACGCTCGCTCTGGCCCACTTGGTTTATACGCATGTCTGACCACAACTCTGCACATAACTTATTTGTGATGGCATGTTTTACAGGAGGCTTAAGGAAGATTCATTTCAATGAGTCTCATAAAATGCCTTTACGACACTGGAGAGTCGTTTATGGGAGTGTAAGAGATGTCTAAATAAGCACCATGGAACACGGGGGGACTCTCAAATGGCTAGGGCTTGACTTGATCAACCTGTGGTGAAACCATTAATTTTTGGAACAATAAAATAAAAGTTTATCAACCTGTTTATTTGCGCCCATCGCATTTCCGAGCTGTCAGACGAGTTACTGCCTTGACTCGTGAAGAATCTCAAACTTAATGGAGCTCCTGACTATGATGAAATGTAGAGTTTCAAAAACACGCTGATGTACATTTTGAGTAGTCTCAGTTGTCACATGCCCCTTTCTTGTTATTGTTTCACATTGAAATTTGGCAGTCTGGTGCAAAATAAACTCCCTGAGAGAGAGAGAAAAAAACTTTTGTCATTATAATTAAGGTGTGTGTGTGGTGGGGGTGAAACTGGGATTGGGGTGGGAAAAATGGGGGTTTGAAAGGAGGAATACCAAGATGTTAGAAAAGAAGGCAGAAAGACAAAGACTTGTCTGGTACAATGTTTGAGAGTCTTCCATCACGCCCTAGTCTAATTGCACAAGGGGGGCAGTTTGTTACAATTACAGAGAAAGGATTCCTTTAGTGGCAATAACGGTAAATCACCCGTTATTAAAACAGCAATATATCTGCCTGCCCAAATTGTTGCTGGACTCGTGGGTTATCACAATAACCGTAAATCCTTGGCAGATTTCTGGCCGTAAAAACTCATTAGGTGTTTCCCAGCCTGTTCAGGCAGGGGGGTGGGGTTGGGGGGTAGGGGGGAGTGGCTGTTGCCCAGGAGTTTGTGTGTGTGTGTGTGTGTGTGTGTGTGTGTGTGTGTAGGGAGGTGGATGGGGGGGCTGGCCAGAGGTACTTCTGTCATGAATCACATGAACGACAGTGGGAGCTCAGCCAGAACCGATAGTACATGTATTCACACACACAAACACACAAATACACAAGCACACGCACACACAGGCTGCAGGGCTGTGAGGAAAGGAAAGGAAAATACTACCCCCTCTTCTCAGCCACACAGGCTCATGATGACCATGGCCTCCACTACCTCCACAGGGGGTTAGATATTCCATCTGTATGTTTGTTTGTATATGTGTGTGTGTGTGTCTATGTGTGTGTGTGTGTTTGTGTGTGAGAGACTGAGAGCGAGTACATGTGGTACACCCACACTCAGCAATCACACTGATGACAAAAAGTCTCTATAAAACTATAATAGTGTGTGTGTGTGTGTGTGTGTGTGTGTGTGTGTTCAGGATAGACGCGTAGACTAAAGGGTAGAATCTGTCAAAACCACACAATCCCTCCTCCAAACGCCTGCTGTTCGGCTTATCTCAGCACAGCCAGCAAACACAAGCACGAGTAAATCTAGTGTTGTCAGCGCACAGGGTGAGGGATTCTTTTCCTCTTTTCCTTCAACTGGTTTCCATGTCTCTGGCAACAAACAAGATTTAAATAGCAAATGGGCTTATACAATAATGCAATGTACTGGTTATGTGAATGTATGTCTAGTTGGTGGGTGACAGGAGCTTATGTCATCCTTATGAACACTAATAGCTGGTTATTATTATGAGTTATATTAACATGACATATCTCATTTAAGTTCAAGTACCATTTCAGTGATTTTTTTTTGTCACAGTGGTGGCTAAAGCACATGGAAATGCCATTGTATAAACTGTGATACAACAACAAACTTGCCTGGCCTACAGTAATTCTTGATCTGAATATCTGTGTTAAAAGACCTTTAAGACCCTTCAAGGTCCTGTAAAACTGTTCACCTTGCCTTCATCTGACCTAGACCCAACAAGTGTGAGTGTGTGTGAGTGTATGTGAGTGTGTGTGTGTGGTTGTATGATGTGTGACTGTGTGTGTGTGTGAGAGAGAGTGTGTGTGAGACAGAGTGTGTATAACTGGGATAGTGTGCAAAAAAATGTGAAAAAGAGAGAGTGCATTGCATGTGAAAGGAGAGAATTTGTTTGCGTTTGTATTTGTATGGGTGATTGTGTGTGTGTGTGTGACTGTGATTGTGTGTGTACATGTGTGTGTCACCACATCCTCCCCATTAGCTTTAACGACAGACTGACTCTAACTCTGAAGGCCAAGGTCCTCTCCAGCCAAACCACAGAAACACACACACACACCCTTCCCACCCTCCTGTTCACCTCAGTTTACGTAAACAAAGCTTTAAGCACTATCCCCAATGCCTTAAAAGCATTCTTCGTAAAGTGTGTCTGTAGACATCTGCTTACTTCATGAGTAGGAAGGCTCCATCCCAGGCCTGTACTTCCTCTCCTGTGTGTGGCATATTGTGTCCTGTTTCACTAGACCACACCTGATGACTCAACCCCCCCCCCCCCCCCCCCCTACACCTGAATCTGAATATCTGTACCTGTCTCTTCAGTATGCGCGCCATCTTCCTCCTCCACACCTGTCTGCCATCAGGTTAGATAGGAGTTAGACATATAATACCTTCAGACATTAACCTCCTATGCTCGGAGTATTCCAGAGTCACCTGAAATAGATTCCCTTACACCTGTGCCACTCCATAGCTCTTCGCTGCACTTAAACTGGTGACTATGTATTAAAGTCACCCTTGAGAAATTTATTCAGATGATCTTTTCGCTTTTATATTAATATTTAAATTAATTGATCTTATACACATTATTTTGAATAATTAATTGTACAATGTACAGTACATGACAATATTATCTTAAGTCTTATGCACACTGCAAGTACAACATACTACGTACAGTTTCCAGATGTATGTGGAGTTTATGTAGGATGGATGTATGGAAGGATGGATTGAAGGATAGAGTACTTTATATATTCCCAAAGGGAAATTTCAGAGTGTTAGGGTATCTGCGCCATAATCAGGATATTTAATATAAAGCAGAAATTAGATATTAAGTGTGGGCCATGTGCATCCTCCATCTCTGCAGCATGTACCCATAAAATGGATGATTACGGAAAGCTATCCGATTTTGCTATACAAATTCCAAGCGTCACTGGAAAGACACTCTGATCACAGTAAACATGCATAATGAATAAGAAGCCGGCAAAGAGCATTCCTGTATATTATTTTGAATTCCTCTCAGAGGAATGCGGAGCATGCAAAAGTGGGAAAAAAGAAATAGAAAGAGTCTCGTTCCCTGTCTGCAGCCCACAAGAGTCTCTCTTGCTCAGCTCACATCACCCCCTGTTGGTGAAGAGTGTCACTGCCGTGGGAGAGTGGCTAACCCGACCCCTCCCAAAAGATGATTAACAACTTCCACAGTGGCTTATAACCGAAACATAATTACAGCTATGTTATTTCTGCACCATGGAGATGTGATGTTGTGTTACAGCACTAAGAGGGAAGCCATGAACTTGGGAGACGTACTGAGGCATGAAAACCATGAGGTTTTGACGCTTTCGAGGGCTGTAAATTAGCCCTGCCGATCCGAGGCCCTCTTGACCCTGTGACCTTTTCCCATGCTGCGTGTCTGCCCCGCCGCATGTGTGCGATCCCGGCGCGGGGGAAATATTTTACCCTGGCAGGTTGGCCAG
Source organism: Alosa sapidissima (assembly GCF_018492685.1). Taxonomy (NCBI): domain Eukaryota; kingdom Metazoa; phylum Chordata; class Actinopteri; order Clupeiformes; family Clupeidae; genus Alosa; species Alosa sapidissima. The sequence continues at coordinate 19,991,356 of NC_055960.1, forward strand.
ATCTCTTGGCGATACGGTGAGTGTTTGTGCGGGTCTGACGCGCCGAGGGATTGATGTGCAGACAGACGGACGGACCGACTTGACCGGCTGACGGAGGGCGGCTTCGATTTTCACACAGGCTGACAGGATGACAGGCGCACTGAAGGATTGATGCGCAGAGCTGGAGGGAGATGCAGATAGCTGGCAAGGTTAGCCAAGGCAGGGCAGACAGGCAGGCAGGCAGACAAGAGAGAGAGAGAGAGAGAGAGAGGCAGAGGGAGAGAAAGAAAATGAGTGAGGGGGTGGGGGGAGGTCTCTGTGGTGTAAAGGAACATACCAGGGGTGTTTTCTTCACACTGACTGGAGCTGTAAATGTGTGAGTGTGTAGCCCCCCCCCCCCCCCCCCCCCCGCCACATACCCCTCACCCTGCTCATATGTGAGCGGCAGACTCATCTAACCGCCAGTACCCACGTCCAAACCACCATTAGGAAAAAGAACAGTGTGTGCCAAACAAATAATCTGCACTGTTAGTTTAAATATGACACTTTATATATTGTCTCTGTGTATGTGTGCATGCACACGTATGTGTGTGCGTGTGTTTGTGTTGTCTATTTGGACAGATTGTCTACGTATGCATACTTGTGTTTGCATATTTGTCTGTCTGTGTGTGTATGTTTATGCATGTGTGTGTGTATGTGTGTGTGTGAGTGTGTGTGTGAGAGAGAGAGAGATGGAGTGAGAGGGGTGTGTGTTTGTGTGTTCATGTGTGTATATGTCTGTTTGTGGTCGATGTTTTCCACTTGGGTCCAGGTAAAATGACCACGAACCCACCAATACGGCACCACTCTAAATGCAGCATTATTCTTAATTGCCTGCAGAATCCTTGTCTTGTACTGGGATGTGAGTCTCTTGGCAGCACTTCTCCCACCACAAATACCAATTACACATTGCCTGGGTCACAGCGCAGGGACCGTGGCTGTGAACAGTGCACATTCCTCTCCCCTCCGCTCAGCCTGCCAGTGTAAAGGGCTGCAATTGATAATGTCTGCCCCCCCCCCCACCCTCATCACCCCCCCCCCCCCCCCCCCAGCGCACAAGACAGGAAAAACTGCACATGCAGAGACGCCAAGCCTAAGTCAAACTAGGCCTATCAGAGTGTAAAGTGAACTGCACTGCGTCATTTCAGCGGTGTTGAGAAGTGCAACAGTGCTGCTCTTAATGGAAACTGTTTCCTGTACTGAGGCGTCTGGTGGAAGGGTCTTATAAATGGAATCAGGATTTTGACAAGCCGCTTCTACTTGAAGGTTTGGACAGGTTTTCGTTCTACTAGTGGAATTGAATGAGGTCTGTATGTAGTGAGAGATATTATCAACTGACAGGCCTCTTATCCCCTTCTGAACACCCCATCCCACCCGAAAACACGTTAACAGGCACACACACGGTCACACACACATGCTCACACACGCACGCACACACACACACATGGCACCGATGTCAGATGAGCAGAACTGCATAACATCAGCAGGATAGATGTGTGTGTGGAGAGGTGATTTTTTTCATGTGTGTGTGGAAAGGGATCTCTGTTACAGGCCAAGGTGCTCTTTTATTAAGGATACAAGAGCACATAAAGCTATGCTACCTCCGCTCTGCTCTGCATCAATCTTCAGCCCACCCATGGTGTGTGTGTGTGTGTGTGTGTGTGTGTGTGTGTGTGTGTATGTGTGTGTGTGTGTGTGTGTGTGTGTGTGTGTGTGTATGTGTGTGTGTGTGTGTGTGTGGTGGGCCCAATAACTTGCCAACACAAAGTGGGGCTCAGAGAGAGATTTGCTTGTACTTTTAAAAATCTGTATGCCAAGTATGCTTTGCTGGTTGTGGAGCAATGTTGGTTGATATAAAAATATAATTTAAGAAATGGAGGGAATTTGCAAAGCCTAAATTGAGGATTATTTCTTGGTTTAGTATGTGGTGTAGAAAGAAAAAATATTAGTAACTTTATACCCGAGGACATAATGCTGCTTGCTTGCTGAGACATATTTCTATGAGTTGGTTATTATTTAAGTGCAGACACAAATCATTGAAAAGATGGTAAAAGATGAACAAAACGTTGTTAAATATGAATGGGCTTATCATGTTTTAGTACAAATGTACATTGAGAGAGAGAGAGAGAGAGAACCCCACTGCACCACAATACATAACAAAGATGCTATGGTGAGCCACAACCAATGCAAAAGCAAAGAAATCCAAAGAATAACCTTCAGCAGTCATGGTGGCTACAGTAAGAAATCACAACAACAAACACACAGCATCCTCCCCATCAGTCTGGTGCGCTTATTCGGTCTGAAGAGCAATGCACTCCTCCTGCGCTCTCTCATGCAGACTCTCGTGCCGGTTTAACAGGCCCGCACACTGACGCGCACCTCTCCCAGCGCGTCGCTCCGGTCGTCACCCTCGGACGTCCGCGACGCCCACGCCATGGCCTTTTTCATAGGCCAAACTAAGACAGATGCCGTGTGATAGTTGAGCCGATGTCCCGCTCTTAATCAGACGCGCACGGAGAGCCCTGGCCTCGGCCGAGATGTTTTGATGTGCTCTCCTCGCTTTCGTCTCTCTCCGCGTCAATGATGAGAGGAGAAAAGTATGTGGACGCACAACAAACGCAGTGAGGGGGGGAGGGGGGGTAGGGAAGGGTGGGGGGGTGTACAGAGGGTTTGGAGCCAGGAGCGTCACGCTCACGCTATGGCCCGTGTTTGGAGCGCGGTTCACCCCCGCAGAATTCTCCCAAAATGCCTCTGATTTATATGGAAAAGAAGGAGCACTTTTGACGTGAGAGATTTTGTGGGTAAAATAATTTAAGAATCTGAATTATTTGATTTTTACTGGAATCTGCTCCGTGACTGCTATTTGGGCACGTATCCACAACACTGAACTGTAATCTGACAGGTGCACAGGCATACACACATACACGGATGGTTTTATGTTGACTTCATCTGATTTCAATTCAGCTGCAGCACATAAAGAATCCAAACATTCAGTTAAAGTGAAAAATATTTGCAAAAGCCTAAGAAACAAGTATGATCTCTGAATTACAGTGCGCTACGGATCAAATGTATGCTGCAGCACTTGTCACACAAGGTAGAGCCCACATTCTGTCATCCTAGAGGAAACAGACGATTTAAAGCTTAAATATTATTGGTGCAATGGCCTCAGTCCTGGCGCAGTGCTGACATAACCCCACCACCACCCCACTTTTGATTCACCACGATTCCCAACCACCCCCAGCTGGGAACATGTATCATTATCATTTTGCAATTTCCTTATAAAAATGGCAGCTCTCCAGAGCCTGTAACCAGGACCTAGTAACTGGATCTATGAAAAGCTTTAATTCAGTGGCTGGAATTTGTCTCTAGCCCCCCAAAATGCTGCCTTTCAGAAGAGGCCTGCACAAAGGTGGTATTCTTGGGACTTGCGCAGAGTATTCTTTTTCCAGTTCCTTTAAAAAAAAAATTTTTTAAATCATAAATGCATCAGTGTCTCTGTCCTTGTTGCAGTAGCAAATCCACATCCTGCAATTTAGTATGGGGAACGTCTTCCGTTCTCAAGGTTCTGCTGGACATCTGGAGTAGATTCTATCTGTGTCCTACTGTCTCTGTTGCATTAAGGATAGTAACTGGCCATTGTGATTAAATGTGCACAGACTTACAATAAAGTAATAAATTACTCAGAGAGTAGCTGAAAAGAAGTACCTGCTGCAGTTCTCATTTAAGTTTAGTAAAATTCTGGTTAGACATGTTCATTAAAAGCCACTTCTCCTCAAGCTGACTATTCCCAGTGTAGATGCATTCTCTTGGAATTGAAGCTCTGACCTTGGTATTGCGAGCTCCACCACAAACCAGACAACTCCAGAAGAACAGTGGCTTGTGGAATCCTCTGTCTTGGGCTTGTTTGAGAAAATGGGAGACGGGTCAAGTTGTATCATGATCCACAAGCAGAGGAAAAAATGACACTGGCTCCCCCTCAGACACTGTGATGCACGTCCTGATAAAAACATCAGTGTTTGTCTTTTACCACAGCCTGAATAAGGCATTTCCATGGATAATTCCTTAATCATGTTATAATTCATAAGTTATTTTATGAGCTATATTTTAGAATAATTCTTCCACAGCAGAAAAACAAAAAGCTGTTCCATAAGTTGTAAATATATGTTAAGTGAAAGCTTTTATGCACATATGGAACTGTGGACCACTGATGGGGGCAAGGGGTGCAATCCAGCAACTGCTAACTTTTTATTTATTTACTTATTCTTTTAATCTGGAATATGGATACAAGCCCAGGACTCTGACTCAATAAAAAAAGTTGTACATATATCAATAATCGTAATGGGATTTGTCTTTTTTCATTCCCCTCTCCTTAGCCACAAAAGCTAGGCATCAGCGAGACCTTTGACTTTTTTTTTTTTTTTACTTCTCCACTGGGTGCTTTCAAGGCTGCCAGCAGCCATGTCAACTATCATCATAATGTTTCTTCTAGATGCAGTTTACCCTGCAAGCGTTTGTGTGCTGGGGTTTTGCCTAGGAGAGGGAAATGAGACATTTCACTCTGTGCACCAGTATAACACACCATGGCGCCAACGTGACACAACAAAGCGATGGGCGTTTGTCACTGACTTGAAATAAACAATAATTTACTTCAAAGCCGCCGAGGTGTTGTTTATGTTGGCCTAATGGAAGCTCCTGGCAGGGATGGGGTACTGTAGCCAAGCCAGCGGCTGAAAGGGGAGAACCTCGGGCCCTCACGCTAGCGCCCCATGGACATGGTAAGTGATCAAGCTTTGGAGCCACTTGGCTAAACGCTTGGTTTACGAAGAAGAAGATTGCAGCTACAGGGATTCTGACAACTACAAATGAAGCGGGAGACTGGCAGAAACAGCTGCATAGAGGCAGAGCACCAAAGAACCCGAGGGATGCCAGCATCTCAGGCACCTCTATCCTGTCTTGCGTGACTTGCTAAAAGGCACAGCTGCCTATGAAAAGGTTGTTTTAAAAAATAATCTCCCATTCTGCTTATCAACAATTTGTTGAAATGATGCATCAACATTCAATACAATATGCAAATACAGAGAAAAATAATATCTGCATATAAGTCTGCATAGCTTTGCTTGTGTCATATGCACATGTATCAACAAAAGTGAAGACTTCACCTCCCATTTGTAGGCATACGTAGATGTTGGGCCCCATTTACTGAAACGGCAGTGGTCATGTGGCTTCGATTAAAATGGGAAGTTATCATCATCAAGTTCACAGTGCTTACACTTTGGTTTGTTGGTAACCCTATAATCAATACCCCAACTCGGCCTGTGCCTCTGGAATTGCATGAGAACAAACATATGACACAATGACTCGAACAGACTAATCCACTCAACAGTTCAGTGGTTCATGTTGTTTTGAAGATACCTCCATCATGCCATGGACTCTGTGATCTCTTGGTCTAAGTGGGGAAAGAGCCATCTGAGAATATTTTAAGACTCATCCGCTGTTGTGGATTTTTCCCATCTTTTCGAGTCCTCTTTTTTTATGAGCGACTGGAAGTTATTAGGAAAATGAGGCCATTGTGACGACTAGACGAGCCTTTTGTTGAGCGATGACAGCGATTTCTGCCTCATTCGTCAAGCTGTTCGTCTCCCCCCCCCCCCACACACACACACACCATCAAATTAAACACAAATGTTGAGCGCAAACACACAGCGGCCCTGTTATCCCAGCTGATAGTCTGCAGAGGAAAAGCATACATGCTCCCGATACATGTTTTAGGCCGGTTCTTGTTGGAAGGCCTGGAGTCTATACTTTCTCCACACAGCAGTGTGGTCTTCACTGCAACCATCAACATACGCCTTGTCCTGAAGCCTAACTACACAGGGAAGGTCATTCAGTTCGCTGAGAGATTAACCGTCTCCAAACATCAAAACTCTCAAGTGTGGGGCATTCCATAATCCAGATTTGACTTAAAATGAAAGTAGTCTGGATGCTTGACTAATTGCCTTTCTGAAGGCATCTGTGAAATGTGTGAGATTTGAACTAAATCCATCTTATCCTCGCACCATGACAGAGCTTGGTATTGCTTTTGAAAGATGTTGATGATGTTACTTAGAATGTCAAAACATGGAAAAATATCACATCGAAATCCAGGATAGTTTTTTTAAAAGCTACACTCCTATGTGTCTACATTCAAATCAGCTGAAATTGAAAGTCAAACTCTCAGACTTCTGCATATGACACTGATGAACCTGATGAGCTTAACAGATGGCAGGCTTCATTTCTTTGTAAGCGCCGTCCTCAGTCTTGTTCATGTTTCCAGTAAGAGGTTAACCAGAGTTGTTGCTGAATGCCTCTTTTTACAGAATTACATTTGTGGACTCCAAGTCAAACTGCAGGGGGTGGGAGTGTGTGTGTGTGTGTATGTATGTGTTTGTGTGTGTGTGTGTGTGTGGGGGGGGGGGGGGGGGGGGTGACTCCACAGGGTTAAAATTTCCAAAGCAGCTCCCTCTTCCTCTGCCTCTGTTGCCTTTCTGCAATGCTATTGGAAACAGATGCCCCCGGCACCATATTAAATGCCGTCTCAGCCCCATCAGGGCCAGGAGGAAGCAGCTTATGACAGTATAATCTATCCCAGGTCAACATGACTGATCGAGGGGGACCACCTTGTGGATCGTGCAACACACTCACACAGCCCACTTACGTCCTTCCAGCAGTGTGCCCTCCTTTCACAGGAGACGATCTGTCAGCTCTTACACGCTATATGTTAAACTAACACTTGTGAAGAGGTGGGGGGGGCAACACATACCAGACAGCATGTCACAAAACATAGTCAAAGTGAAACCCAAGTGTTCGGTCCGTTGGGGGATAAGGTAATGATGAGCGGGTAAAGGAATGCTAACTGTCCACGTGTGGTGATTTTCCGTGCATATTTGATGACCACCTTCCCCTCAGCCTCCAATGGACATTACAAACCAAACGTAGATGGTGATGTTGTTTCTTGAAAACTACTGTCGTAATTTTGAGCGCCCCACACTAAAAAGTGAATGTTATGGCCTAGTTCATGTGAGTTTATTCTCAGTAAATGCTTTTCTTAGCGCCGAAATATCTGTTCTCACACATTTAAATGACCTCATCTAACAAATTTCACAGACCCATCCCAGGGTCCGATCAGACCAAATCCTTTCCAGAGTTATCTGCTATCTAGGATAGCGTTAAAGAGGAACCGAAATTAGAGACACAGACAGACGTGGGAAGTAGGGAGCATGAAGTGTGTTGCAATAGCCGTCATCAATCACTTTGATTTGTGCCTCAGAACAAAACAAGATGGAGGCAGATAGCATTCCTGTCCATGAGGGTCATATTTAAGATGCAGAGAGAGAGAACTGAGGCAGGAATACACAAAAAAAACAAAACATCAGCTCAGTTTGGAGAGGATGATAAACACTGCTTACCCAAATCAAATTACTGCTGTCAAGTTTTATGTAAGGGCTAATGGATGACACGGCGTTCCATTCACAGAAAGAAATGTACGTTTGAGGTGGTGAAACAACCTCGACGGGCCAGCTGAGAGCCGTTACACCTCAGAAGTGAATTTCTTTCTGTGAACCGAACGCCATGGAGTCCATTATCCTGCTTATATCAAAGTCAAAGTCAAAGTCAAAGTCAGCTTTATTGTCAATTTCTTCACATGTTCCAGACATACAAAGAGATCGAAATTACGTTTCTCACTATCCCACGGTGAAGACAAGACATATTTTACCAATTTAGGTCCACAGACAAACATAACATTCAAGTAAACAAAAAAGTAAGTAAATAAGTAAATAAGAGGGCACATATAATAATGAAAAAATAAGAGCAGCAAAATTTGGTTGAAATTGTGCATAGACAGTCAATAAAATACTAGTGCAAAGTCAGGCCAATAAAAGGCTTGGGTAGTTCTGTTTGACCTAAGTAAGAAAGAAAGTGGCATAGTGGTGCAAGTTATGTAAGAGCAGCAGAAGTGTTGTGTTTTCAGGACAACAACACCAAGTTGTAAAGTGTACAAGTGTGCAAGTGGAGTAGTGCAGGCGGCCATCACTGTTGCCACTTGCGTTGTGTTCACTTGCTGTTATAATTGAAACGTTTTAATCGCTAAAACTGTCTTGTTCTTCTTTCTGCCACATATTAACTCATTTCTCATCTTGCAGGACAAACTGCCCATAGGCCCCTACTAGTTCTAAATGTATGGTTGCTATGGCCAGTCCTTAGTTCCATCTCTCCCATTGTCAAGTGGGCATATCCCAGGATTCTGATGAACCTTAGTTTTGAAATATTGTTATTTTACCAGCCTACTGCCATGTAACTAGCTAAAGGCCATCTCCATCATATTCTACAATGTTGCTATGCTCTGAAATATTTTACAGCTCTGACGCAACGTGACAGTTCATTTAAACTTCACAACGAGTTTGGCGAATTAATATAAGTGTGATATGGCCAGAAAACTGGAGCTACTCACAATCTTAACCATACACATTACACAACCCCCAATATTCACTCCCCAACACGTGTACACAGACAAAAACACATTCACTCACACACATATCAATCACAGACGCACACACACAACCTATAGAGTATTTGGCCACAGACTTGTTTTTATTATTATTCTTGTGTATCATTTTCATTCATACATTCCTGCCTAAACACCCACTTAGCTAGTGAGCTAATTATCAACATCAATCAGTTAGCCATGTTTCCAAAGATTTTCATATACTTCTATTTAATTAGATTGTGTACATTGATGGTGCACACGCTCTCCTTACACTAAACATTAACTCGGAGTTGGTTAATTAAAATGAGAAATGGTACATCCTTGACTCAAGACATAATGTTCATCAACTCTCTCTTGCCCTGTTTTCCTTCTTGTCCGCCACTGCACAGAAGAGCCATGATGAGTAACAGAAATTATGAAAAGCTGAATAGACCTGAAGAGACCGAACTAATTATGGTCCAGAAAAATCACATGTTTTGAGAGTTGGGTTTTGTGTTCCTTTCTAATGAAGGTCCACATAGCACATGATCACAGGGCCCAAACAACATCTGACAGAACCATTTTCAAACAAGTCCCCCATGTACCGCGATCAAAAATAAATAATCGTTGGGGTGTAGAGTGATTTTTGTTTTGTATTTACCAAGCTCAGCTGGTCAAATGTGTTGTGCTTGTGTGTAATTCATCAGCAACCCTGTCAGTGTGTTTGGATCTCGATACATGCAACGCGCCTGGAGTTTATATTAGCCACATATGTATTGTGCTGGGGGCACTCCTAGCCTGTAAACACATAAACTCTGCAGCCCCTTTCAAATTTCATTCATTACTAAACATCCACCCATCTACAATGAACCCCATGCAATCAAGAGCCAATTAAGACCCATTCTTGAAGTCACCCTATGCAGGTTTTAACCATTTTCTGGTATATTTATGTTAGTAGCTAAAAACATCCTCAAATTAATTGTGATGGTACACCATGTGCAGTAGAGATTCTAGTATGCCCACTAGCCCCCATGCTATTCATTAACACCTTTTTAAAAAAGCAAAAGGCTTTCACAACACAACATACCCAAAATACATCAGTCAGCAAGTTAAGTAGCTTTTACCAGTGCCAACTGTGTTGTTGTTGTTGGAGTCTGACAAGCAAATCTGTTGGTTGTTGACACTAGTTTTAGAAACCAAAAAATAGTCTTGCCTTTAATGAAAAGAACAAACTCTTAATAACCAGACCAGACAGCATTGATGTCTGCACACTAGCCTGATTTGGGGACCATTTGGAGCCACCAGTGATAGTTATTTGGGCACTAGCAGTGGTAATATGTGTATAATATGATTTCACTGTGATGTTCGATTGTGCTCTTTTTTCCTCAATGGTAACCGTACAATACGTTTTCTGAAAAGCTAGACCATCGCATAGAGTTTAGGTCTGTTTCCGATTTCACAGTGACTAAAAGGGGGGGGTATTGCTGCAGCAGGCCAAAGTTCCTACTCATTCCCATCTGTAGTGAAGGCAGGGACCGGGGCAAAGTCCTCCACTAGCCTATTCAAAAGCGATTATGGATGTCACTGCTGCATTGGTTCCTGCTACATGCATCTGTCTCTCCTTCATCCTGTCACCAGGCAGGCATCACTCATCTGGGGAGACGTCTGCGACTTGTTAGACGCAGGCCTTTTAAAACCACCTCATCAGCATACTTATTGAAGAAATATGTGCATTAAGAACTTTTAAACACGATGGCGCGCCAAGAGACTTTTGTTTGGGGGGGGGGGGGTTGTTTTTCATGGCTAACTAGCCCCGTGTGAAGGCTGCAGACACTTGTTTTCCACATACTTGCGTGTTCATTTACTGTTCTAAGCATGTCTTGCAGTGGTCACATCCAGTAAAACACTATTGACTCCCCTCGCCCACGCCATCACATTCTGGCCAGACCAGGGTCTCCCTTGAGACACACAAAACTTTCATCTCTATTTTTGATGGGCTTGATGGATGAGATAATGTCTAACCAGCAGAGGTGGGGACGCTGAGATGTCCTGCTTTCGCACGTGGTCTTCTCATGCATAACATTCCAGCCCTTCACATCAGAGTGGACACACAATGATGACCTGTTGCTATCAATTACATTGATCTGGACACTGGCACTTTCGTGACAGGACTGCTAAAACTTAGGAGTGTTTTCTCATATTTAAATGACAAAAAATGATTATTTTCTACTTATCACTCATTCAAACACACTGCAGCGCATATATTAAACAAATGAGTGTGATCAAAGGCAAAACAAAAAATTACTACCACACCCATCACTATGCATAATGCATATTCTGACAGATCATGAAGTCTTAAGTTTTTTTGTGGTAAAATTCGCCAATGACATTTTGGGGTTTTTCACATAAAATTACACTAGCAAAATGTTTTGCCTCAAAAATGATTAAAGACAGATACCACCTCATCATCGTATCCTGAGTGGGTAATGGCTGAGTGCTGAGAGCTTCTTTTCTCACCATGCAGGTTCACTCCAGCAGCTGGGAGATGTTTTATAAACTAATCTCCTTATCAGGATCCCACATCTCCACACCTGGATTCACCTGCAAGGAGAAGGACCAGTGGCATCCCTGCACAAGTCTCACCTGGGCCTGCAGGGCTGATTCGGGCTATGCTGATGGTTTACCACTATCTGTTAGTTTGCCCCTACCAGCCCAGTATATCTGTGGTCTTATCCAGAGTATGTTTTTTTTCCCTCCCGTCTGTTCTTTTCAAGCTACCAAGGCGAGCATGACACCCAATCCATGAGAACATGGAGGTGCAGAGCAAGCGAAAAAAACTGCTTATGGTTCAGTGGTGTGATTGGACTGACATTTCAAGCCATGGAGGACATAAAGCCCACTATTTGTACAAGAACTCCCTTTTCTGTAAAGAACAAATTTATACATAAATGTATACATAATCTGAAAAATATATAGTTAAAATGTCCACACCATTGGCTTTAGATATTAATCACATTTGAAGTAGCAAATGATAGGATAAGTAGTTTAATGGACAGATTACATCCATTGCATTTTAAAGGATAGTTGGTTAGCTGAATTCATTCTGAGGTTCTTTCATAGCTCCCCTAAACTAGATTGCCCAGATTGTGGGGCCTTGCAAAATGAAGAAGGCTCTTGTAAACACATGACTTGCTACATCTGTATGCATAAAATACTCATTCACACCAACATAAAACATGTTAAGCTGCTTCCTGTAAGAGCGTTCACTGTTTATTACTAAAGCCCAATGCACTGTGACAAATGATTGGGCTTCACCAAAGTTCACAAAGGCTTCACCACAAATTCAACAATCACGTATGCTTAACTGTTTTAGATGAGTTTTGTTTGTGAGACACTCCTCTAATGAGGCTGCTTATGGACTCAAGTCATCAGTGCAAAGAGCACAATCCTCATCCACAGGGACCTTAATCACTCTCAAGCGAGTCCTCACACTTCACACAGGAGCAAATGAATGAGCCATGTTGAGACCATCTTGTCCCATTTATTATCAAATAAACTAAATATTTGAGTATATCAAAACTGCAATCAGAAGAGGATTTAAAGAGCCATATTTGAAAAGATGTGGAAAGCACCCATTAAATGCAGATGTTTCCATCCCTGCACTTTGATGGCCTCTAGTTCACATAAAAAAACACATGCTGTTCATTTAAAAGGATAATTCAGGCCTTATTATCTTGGGATGCTGGGATTTGGGAATCCAAATGTTTCTACATAGCCTATTTTTTATTGAAGAAAAATGGCCTTTTAAATTAATTTCTATTTACATACAGTATACTTTTGCATTTAGTTTCTAAATAACTGGTATAGATATTTGTACAGTGCTAAAATAGTCAGAAATGCTTGCAAGTCAAGTAAGTTAGCATGGGAAATGTCTCAGGCCAAAACTGTTAAACTGCCGCTTCAGCGCAGGAATCCAATACAAAAGTGTGCATGATCTTACTGTCATGGTAGGTTATGTTATTTTCATAAATGTTATATAAAAGAGAATGTTTGGAGAGGGAACACTGCACTGTTTCTCTTAATTAAAATTCTGTAAACCTGAGGCATACACCAAGAAGTAGCAATAGCCAAAAAGAAATAAAGAAGTATTTCTCCACAGCTAACTGGAGCAATAACATGTCCAATGCAATCTGTCTGATTTGAGGGTGAACACAGGTGACCACATTTCTTGCCAGTCGCTCACTTCAGCCTGGTCCTGTGATTTATGTCTCTGCTAACCAGTCTGATATGTACGTGTATTAAGAAAAATGTAGAATCCCCCCAGATCTTCGAACCAAACCCACATTCATACACACATTTGTCTTGAGTGCATGACACACCACTCAGGTCTGCCTTTCACAACAATCCGTCTCCCGTTTGCCTTCGCCGCTCATCCAAACGGCTCCCCGTGCCACGCCAGCACACGCATCAGGCTGCAGATCAACCATAAAGCATTATGGATTGGCTTACCACGTTTTCACATGATTAATACCGGAGTATATGGGTGGAATGCAGGATGGAGTGGTTGATCCGAATGGATGGAAGATGTAGAGAGGAAGAGACAGAGAGAAGAGAACACAAGAGAGAGAGAGAGAGAGAGAGAGAGAGAGCAATGGAGGGGAAAGAATGAAAGCAGCAGTTTATTGATAACAGGTGGTCATGCATGCCGAGATAATAATGACAACCAGCTGGGAGTCCATTCTCGCGACAGGCAATGGGCTATCTCTGATAACATAAGACTGCTAAAAATATAACTGCAAGGAATCAGGGCCAGCGTCTCATTATCACAGCCATGCTCTTGGGAGGACTCAAGTCATCACGACAAACACAATAAGATCCTTCCCAGCACCAGGTCATTGCTTATCACTTTAATACCCAATCGCTGTCCACTACATCTGTGATACACGGTTTCCTGAAGTACAACCATATGAATAAAAGGCATTCTTCAGACTACCGTCTCATGCCCCCAGGCACTTTAAAGACTGTGCCAGAAAAGATCCTCTTTGAGCGCTGTCTTCAAAGGAACATTTTTGAACATGGAACGAGGCAATTGACTGTATATCCACTTAAATACACTCTTCTGAGAGGCTGTTTTTGTGCACCGCAACAGTTTAAAAATCAGATACTGATGATAGAGAGAGGCACATGCACACAAGCATGCATATGTCCCTGACAGCTTCCAGACAGACTTAAACAGGCCAATTCAAGGAAGACAGTACCAAGGTAGGCCATGAATGAAACAAACATTCCATTTTTAATGTTTCATAAAATTACAAAACTAAACAAAATGATGTATGTTTAAGGTCCTGGAGAGCCATCTGGAATTAATGAATTCAAGCAGTACATCTATCAATCAGAACTGCTAGAAGAACTGCAGAAATATAACTTCATTCAGAATATGACACTGGTAAACTTCTGAACAATTATACACTCTGAGTAGAAACAAATTATTATGATCATTTTTCAGTGAAGAAGTCCTGATCAATCTGTTTGGTTTATTAATTAAAACCTAATTTGTAAATGACTTTGGCAATTCCCAACTTTAACAATTTACTTCCAGCATTTTCCACTTCCACAGTGAAACAATGTGGTGTACTCTTCACAACAGCCTGAAGATTAATAGCAAATCTCACAGGTGCAACTATAATTCCTGAGGTGGTGTCACTTCATTCCCAGTTACGAGTTAAACTTAATGATGGAGTCAATTCACCAGAACGCTCTAAGTAGATGAAACTCCAGAGTAGGTAACTGAGTGCTTGCACACCACCACCATTTCTCTCCCTGCGTCATTCCAGCAGTGAAGGTCCCGCATCAACAAATCTTCGGTCTGTCTTGACTGAAGTGGGGGGAAGAGGAAAGGGGGGCCGAGCAGAGGTTATACTGCTTATTTTCATGGCTCTTCTGATACTGTCCTTCACACTAATGAAAGAGCCCTGATGGGGAATTACACCCACCTCAGAGGGGACCAGAGGGCCCCCAAGGGTAGAACTTCACACACATGAATGCACAAAAGGGTATCCAGGGGTGAAAATTTAATTCTTGGCCTATTAGCAAATCTGGCTGGAAGATGAAAAAAATAACTTTTCATTACTATTTGTAAGCGTAAAGGGCATCTGAGCATGGTGAGGTTGAACTGACGCAATGGTGTTAGATGGGGGTCTGAGATGGGGGCTTATCTGGAGAAAACTATGTTTACAAGATAAAATTTAATGTGTTTTTATGACTAGTTTCTCACCAAATATGACTTTGGTATGAAAAATATAACAAGTCTTGAGATACAGTTAGGAACAAAATTATTGATACTTAAATATTGATTTAATGTTGATTTTCACTTGACCAATACGTTTATTCTGACTGAAAATGACATTGCCACATTGCTGAAGGTTGTAAGACAATGTGGTAGAAACATGGAAAAAGTGTTCTTTTTTTTAACATTTTTATGAAAAATTATTCATATCCTTTTTAAATTATTTGTGGAAACACCTTTATTTGCATTCACAGCTCTAAAAATGGTTCTTATAATACCTACCAAGCCTCTATGTCTCCACAATAATTCGAGACCTTTTTAACAGCAATCCGGGTTTTGAGGCAGGAACGATTCTTTGCCATCCCTCTGGTCTTGTGCTCACTTTTTTTTTAACAGATTGATGTCTGGACTCTGGCTGGGCAACTCTAAAATGTTGATATTTTTTCTTTGTTAACCATTTATTGCCTTGTTTGGCTGTATGTTTTGGATCATTGTGTGGTTTAATGGTCCAATGCCGCCTATTGGGGTAGGTCTCTTGGCACACTGCCTGATATTTTTCTCCAGAATCTTAATTTAGCCCCTTGTTTTACTGTTACCATTTACTTTAGAAAGTATAAATAATTTTGTTCCTAACTGTATCTTCATTGTCTGCCACCAATGATGGCTAGAACTCATAATAGGTCTATTCTCCATTGTACAGCCGCAAAACAAAACATGTCAACAAATTAACATCCATATAGTGTTGTTTAGCTATAAAAGTGGTGTCTCCTTTAAGAACAACTCTGTGCATACTGTGGGTGGAGAGAGAAAATGAATTAGTTAGAACTGGAAGAGGGAAACCGCAGCCAAAGCAGAGTTATGAAGCAGACTAGAAGCAGATGCATAGTTTGAACTGTTGGTCATTGAATAAAGATGAAACTCCTCAAACACAAGCTGTCTTGCATCTACCTTTGCTCATCTGCAGTTGAAGTTAAAGGAATTATCCAGAGTAAAATGCACTTTAGATCAATTTACGGATGATTGGGAGTACATACGTTGAGTTGACATCAAAATCATGTCATTCGGATGTGTTTTGAGAAAGTTCAATTTTACCGTTTTTAGCCAAAACTCGTAAGCCTGGAAGTGACCCGGGCATGTCATTTCGCCGCTACAAAACGCTATTTTTATACCTCTTCTACAGTTCCAAACAACATTACACTTACGTGGTAGTGAGTAGAGGGTCCCTAAAGCCAAACCGAAGTATCCCGAGGTATTTATGTGGTCGGATAGAGAGTCCAGAATGAATTTCATCAAGCCAGTACCTTTCCGGAAATGTTGCTACTGCAGCTGCCATCTTTAGGGGAAAGTCCATAGGAGTCGATTGCCAAGTGTGGAGTAACACGCTCTGGAAATTCAAAATTTCGTCGCCGTTTTAAAAAAAAAAAAAACATAGTCCAGTATTTCTTTCGAAATTGAAATGAAGTTGTATTGCAACAGCAAACCCTAGCTTACTAACAGGTTGGAATTTTGGCATTTTTTCTTTCCTGCTCTTCTCTGCTGTTCAATCAGAGCCTCTTCCGTCAACAGGAGGCTTCCTCACGCGAGACATCACGTCACGTGACATTTCAAAATTCCAACCTGTTAGTAAGCTAGGGTTTGCTGTTGCATACAACTTCATTTCAATTTTTACAAAAACTTTGTGGACAGTGAAAATAAGCGAACAGCTACATGCAATGTGTATGACACCAGGATAATGTTGCCGGTTCAACAACGTCAAATTTCATCAGCCATCTCAAAATGCACCCAGATAGGACTTACTGATGTGAAAGAGACGTTAAACGTAGCATATATCGTCACAGGTGACAAGCTAAAAATCACAAAGTGTTATGCTAATGCTGGGAACAGGAAGATTGCATATTTATAGTTGGCCATATGATGTGGCCATATGATGTGTTAATATTTCACCAGGTCCGAGGGCTAAAGGGATGTGTTAGAATTAGACTATACGATGTCCTAAATTGGAGACCCAATGTAAGTTCTGGATGTAAAGAAAATTAAGCTAACTCCATTAAAGCATATGTGATTTTCAGTTTCACATCCACTCTTGGCTGCCCACATTTTATTTCAGAAAAAAATATAATAGACGTTGGCAGGGTTGGAATTTCACGACGCCCATGGCCGTCATTGCCCCTTGCATTGTCCGTGATGCCTCTTTGAAAATCGGAGGTTCACAGGTCAATGTGGCCTTGGTGCCCCCTTCTTTCAATATTCTGCTTTGCATCCGACTAATAGCATATTTTAATGGGCATATGGCCTGTCAAAATAATCTTAGCATTCACAGTGCAAAATAATTTAGTCTTTTACGCAGTGGAGAAAGTGACAGCGCACGGCAAGAAAGAAAGTGTGTCCAAATTCACCCATTCTTCTCTGTTGAACTACTCGCGAAGTAGCCTAGTCATCACACAGACATTACATGTATCACATCACATGAAAGAGCGAGAAAACTAACTTTAATTTAATCATATTATTTTACATAGAGTTCTGCGTCCCTGCCCATTATCTCGGTGGAATACTTTACGAACTTTTCCCTCAACACATGACAAACCATATATCAGGATAAACAGCGGACCTTACCGAACTCAAAGGTGTAAAGCATTTCCCATGTACAGTTCCAGAGTAATCCAGTTTTGAATTTGAAGCAAATTTCTACATAGGCCTATATGTTTCCAACTTTGGGCTTTAAATTCCACAGTCACAATGTGCTTACATTGTTCAATACATGATTTCATAACAGGCCAAATAGAAAATAAATGTTAAATATAGCCTAGATATCTATCATATTCCATGTAATATGTCATGTTTTATGTTTTTGTCATGTTTCATAGTGATGCAGGTCTACTGCTGTGAATAGGCTAAATGCAACTTTGATCATTTTTATGTAGAATAGTGTATAGTTAAGTTTGGGCTTGGTGCCCTGACGTGTGGCCTTTGTGCCCCCTGCCAAATATGCCCAACTGAAGGCCAAGTGGCCTTGCCCCTAAAATTACGAAATTCCAAGCTTGCACATTGCAGTATTAGAATAATTTCCCCCCACTACACATATGTGTATATATGCATAGGGGCGGTGGTAGTGTAGTGGTTAAGGAGCTGGGCTAGCGTGCAGTAGCCTGAAAGTTGTCGGTTCAATTCCCGTCTTCCACCGTTGTGCCCTTGAGCAAGGCACTTAACCCCAAGTTGCTCCGGGGACAATGTGATCCCTTGTAATATAGCTGACATATGTAAGTCACTTTGGTCAAGAAGTGTCTGCTAAATGTAATGTAATGTAATATGTCAGTTGTATCATGCAGATTTTATGAGTGGCAAGCAAAATAAACAGAGTTCTTAATTTGTGTTTCTTCAGATTGCAGTGCAGGCAGAAACCCCATGAAGTTATCCTACAACTGATTTTGATACTATACTGTATGGATGGTAGCTACATAAGATTTAACAATACAGTGTTAAGGAGAAATCAGATGGCCAAAGACTTGAGACTTGACTTGGACTCATGACAAAAGACTTGAGACTTGAATTGACCTTGCTCCCAAAGACTTGAGACTTGACTTGGACTCGAGCTCAAAGACTTGAGACTTGACTTGGACGTCCAAAAAATGACTTGTGAACATCTCTGTTCGGGACACAAAAAAACAGTCCATAGCACAATACAAAACATAGCAAAAGACACATTCCACAATACACAAAAAGAGTGTTCAGATGTTAGCATATAAACTAAAATGCCAATGGTTCCACAGTCTCAAAGTGAACCTAACCGCACTCATTGCAGGGTTCACTAGTGTTGCAATTATGCTGTTGAATGACTCAGTTAGTCTACACATACATCTGAATATGAGATTCCTGAGTACAGTAGGACAGGTGGATACATCAACATTTACAAACATTTGGCCTGCACTACTCCATCGTGGCATTTTAAGCAGCAGCCTCATGTAAATGTAAATCAGGTTTCTCGGCCAAGTATACAGTACTTTATCCCATCCGTGAATTAGTGAACACACACACACACACAGAGCACACAGTGAGGTGAAGCACGCACTAACCCGGAGAAGTGAGCTGCCTTGCTACAGCGGCGCTCGGGGAGCAGTGAGGGGTTAGTTGCCTTGCTCAAGGGCACTTCAGCCGTTCCTACTGGTCGGGGATCAAACCGGCAACCCTCCGGTTAAAAGCCTGAAGCCCTAACCAGTAGGCCACGACTGCCCCTCATCCCATCATTATATGCCACATTGAGTTTCTGCATACTGCTTTTTTTATAGCGCCGCCACAAGTGAGCAGTATACATTGGAGTGCTAAAAGCTTTAAAAAGTGTGGTCTTCACAGACAATGAACACATACTAAATTTGCAATTAGGCATATTAGCTTGTGCATACATCATACAGTACTGTCTGTGAATGTCCCTATCATCAGACAGGTCATTAGTTATATAGTGCCCTAAGTATTTGACCTAATCACATACTGGACAGTACCAGACAAAAAGAAATCAGGAAATGACAGTTTATTGTCCTCCTTGCCTCTAGCAATCGTAATATTACTCTTCTTAGAATTGTACTTAATGTCAAAGTCTGAGCCATATTGGGAGCAGACCCAGCACTATATGGACAAAGAATCACCAGATCGTCTACGTACATCAGATGGTTGATAATGGTTTTCCCAACCATACAGCCTGTTCCACAGTTGTTTAGCAGCTTTGATAGATCATCCCTATAAATATTAAAAAGAAAGGGAGATAAAATGCTCCCCTGCCTAACTCCATTGCTTACCTTGAATGGGGCAGACATAGTTACCCCATTTCACAAACATTGAGCATACCAAAAAGCCAAGCTTCTCACTAGATATTTGGGAACCCCTCTGTTGTGCAATTTGTAGAATAGCTTCTCATGATTTACACGATGAAAGGCTTTAGAGGCATCAATGAAACACATAAAAACTGTGGAATTATGCTTGTTATACAAATCTAGGATCTCCTTTAAGGCAAAAATACACATGTCCGTATCGTGTTTAGGTTTGAAGCTGAACTGGTGGTCAGAGGTGAGGACAAACTGTTCCAGCCTATTCAGTATAAGTATACTCTTTTGATCCCGTGAGGGAAATTTGGTCTCTGCATTTATCCCAATACATGAATTAGTGAAACACACTCAGCACACAGTGAAGTGAAGCACACACTAATCCCGGGACAGTGAGCTGCCTGCAAAAACAGCGGCGCTCGGGGAGCAGTGAGGGGTTAGGTGCCTTGCTCAAGGGCACTTCAGCCGTGCCTACTGGTCGGGGTTCAAACCGGCAACCCTCCGGTTACAAGTCCGAAGCGCTAACCAGTAGGCCATGGCTGCCCCCAAAGTATAGTCCTCTCAAGACCTTGGATAAAATACTGACCAAAGCTATAGGCCGGTAATTGTCCAAGCTGTTCATTTTCCCAGCTTTGTCTTTGATGATAGGCACCAGTGTGACAGATAAAATAGAATCAGGTAGATAGATAGATAGGTAGATAGATAGATAGATAGATACTTTATTGATCCCCAAGGGGAAATTCAAGGTCTCAGCAGCATACAGACATCACACACAACATGCACTTACAGCAGAAAAGGTAAATATAAGTATAAACATATAGCAAAACTCCACTGTACAATAGAGACAGTAGAAGATAAGATAAACTAACAAGACTAAATACTAAATATACTATATAAATTAAATAAAAAATAAATATATATTTTTTTTAAATCCACAGTGTGCTTGAGGGTGATCAAGCATGAGACGCTTGCAGTGACAGGACCGGGACTGGTCTATAGTTCTGTGTGCATGGTAAGGTGCTCAAGAGAGTGAATGTCATGGTGAAGGTGCAAAAAGTAGTCCAACAGTAGTCCTGCAGTTCTGTGTGCATGGTAAGGTGCTCAAGAGAGTGAGTGTCATGGTGAAGGTGCATAAAGTAGTCCAACAGTAGTCCAACAGTGTAACAGTGCAAGAATAAGGTCTAGAGACCAGCATAAATAATATGGACAAATAAGAGAGTAAAGTATAATGTAGACAATGTAATATACTGGATGGATGGCAACATGTTACTAAAAACTATTAATAATGTATTCATTTTTAAGATAGGCAGACCACATGCACTAATTTAGTACTTTAAAGACAAGTTTGTTTACAGTTTTTTTGAAAGCCTTTAAAATGAAAACAATCTTCATACAGACAAAAGCTTTAGATCTATATCGGAAATAATCTGACTCAGACTAATGCCTGAAAGTGCACATCATGAGACATGAACAGTTGGCAGGTACATTGTCGACCACTTAAAAAGCAAACATGGGTGTCTTTGTGTAATTTGAAAGGAAATGAGATTGTTAAAAAGTCTTTTTCTGAGCTTTTAATGTTTTTCCATGAGCTAAAAGCCTGTTTGCATGTGGATGAGGTCCAAACATAGAGGACAATGTTTTACGTATTAATGTGGAAAAGGCATAAGTTGCTCTGCATAACACTACTTAAGAGTACATTTAAACCCTGAACATTTCCATTCTTCCCATAAACAAATCAAGAACATAATAAACAACACAAGATTCTTACAAGACTACTACTTGGCTACTGGGACCTAGTAGGAATGGTAAATGTTTGTTGTAATGCTTGTTCATCGATGAGGCACAATTTGGGGTGTTCACTGACCACAACCAGCTTGAGAGACAGAGAGCTCATTCATTGAGTTCAGCAAGACCTGGAGCTGTAGACTACCCTGTGGTACACTGCAATCAGACCCACTGGGTGATGGTGTTTCCCTCATACAGCTATGAGCTTCAGGAATCCATGGAGCCAGAAAACTTCATATGTCTTTGTTTGGGCAATAGAATGACCAAATGATTTCCTTAGAATTCCACTTAGATTTCCATGGAAGCTTCATTACACAGAAGCCAAATGCAAGTTCGATTACATGACAAGACAAGAGAGCAGTTCTCTGGAAAGTACTGACAAACAGAGTAACAAACCAATCTATCTGGACTTGGAGTTGCAGCACAAAATAATTTGTCTCTTAATCACTACCCAATGTACTGGAAGTTCCTATCACAAGAACACAGCTTAGATACAGTTGTGTACAGCACGACATTAACGCCAGTTCATATTATTTCTAGGAGCTTTTTAGGGAATGCATTGAGAAACAGTGAGCTTAACCAAATATCCTCAAGCTCCCCCAGCACCCCACACCACAGAAAAATTACGTTGATTGATGGATGTCTGGATGAGTGGCAGAATAAACGTATGAATTCCGTAATCAGCGCTGACACTTTCTCGTAAGTGCTTTCTGGAGTCTGCAGGGCTGGCACCTTTCACCGCCACCATGCCAGGCTGGAGCCCTGCGAAAAGAACACTTGGCGCTTGCACAGAGCCTGTAGGCACCCCAGTATAAATGTCAGGCGCTGTTTACTCGAAGCAGTAAACGCCTCCCTGGCAATTAAGCTGTTTCTCTGCCCTCTGGGCAAATGAAACATGCATTGCCCAATGGACAAGCGTTCAGTCAGTCACTCTGATAGACAGGTCACGAGCAGAGAGGGCAGGAGGGACATAATGTGTTTACTCATGAGTCATTTCATGCAGAGCTCTGTGGACTTAGCTTGCGTGCAGGCAGGGAACACAGTGCAAACATCTAGATCCAGATATGGATAATTTGGAAAGCCTTTAAGTTAAAATAACAGTTTAATTGTTTAGATTTCATATGTCAAAGAAACATATTGACTTAATTCTAGTATTTTATATGGAGAACTGAACTTAAAATAAAAATTATATAACATAAGCCAAAGGTACGCTTCTGTCTTTTGAATTACATAATTTATTGATCATCATGTCTGTACAGACATTCATATGTCTTATTCATGAGGTCTGGCAGAAACTGCTGCAGACTTTAAGCTGAACCTCTCATATGCAAGCAGACACCTTTGGTCTGCTTCACATCACACAACAGGGGCAGTGGTAATCCCTGTGTAATTTTGGTACTAATTTGCCCCTTAATTACTATAAAGCTTACCCATGACAGCCTGCTTCTCATTATAGTCCTGTATATACAGACACTTCTCATTTGTGGCTTCTCACTTGCTGTTTTATAGAAAGTAATTTATCATTGAGCTTTTTTCGTCCCTCCCCGTATATGCACACACTCATATTCCAATTAAGACTGTAAAATTGTTTCTGCTTGTGGATGGAGTTATTGCCACAAGTTCTACACCTAAAGATTAGAAAAATTGTCAGCGCATTGCCGTGGCGCGACTGGCTGGGGCACCTGCACCGTACACCGGTGACCTGGGTTTGATTTCCGCTCCGTGGCCCTTTCCGGATCCCACCCCGACTCTCTCTCCTATGAGGGTCTGCACTGCCTTATCTTCCCCATGCCTCTCCTGCCGTGATCTATTCTGCAGAACTCGTTCTCTTGGACTCAAATAAGAACTCATAACCTCAACTAGTCACAGCAGTGCCCCCAGCCACACGTGAAAAAACAAGAACAGAGTGCCTTGGCATCATCCAAATAGTTGCATAAGAAACCAATTTCTGTCATTTGATGAATGATGAACAGAACTCATAATTGGCTTGTCCTCCATGCACAGTAGCACCAAAACTAAAGTCCACAGAATAGCATTCATAGCATGGTGTTTTGTCATTGAAATGTTGTGGCTCCTTTAACAGTTTATTGCATGCGATTGTCCCACTGCGGCGTAGCATTGAGTGCTCCCTGTCCACACTGAATCTGTTAATCATGCTGTTTTATTGCATCATATTTCTCGTTCAAAATAGCAGAGCAACGAGAGCTATAGAAAGAAAATGGAAACAGGGCGTTCGACAAAAGTTCTGCTAAAAGTTCCACATCACGCTGCATAGCTAGGACATTTTAATTGTATTGGATTCCAATTGTATTCCAATTCCAATTCCAAAATCAAATCAATCAAACTGATTTGTCACTAACACTTACTCTCATCGCATGCAGACTGTTTCTTAACAGTACTAGAAAAAACATAGAATGACTATCTTGGCAATTAGTTCATTTGTTTTTCCCCTTTATTTTTAACACCAGTATGGTTGTTATGGAGCACACTCTGTTAAGACTCATAGCTTTAAGTTCCCTTTGTCAGCAAAAAGCCTCTGAGCAACTATCCATGCAGCTGGCAGAGGAATGAAAGGCGTTTTCAAGGTCACAGACCTGAGTGAGGTCAGGTGATGGAGAGGGGCACTGAGGGCTCTGTATGTCAGATAATGCCATATATTTCTTACTACTTTCTTAACAAAAATGCGGTCATTGATATATCTAAGATCTAAGAGTATTGTCTGCTTATTTGGTCACATTCAACAGTTTATGTCGAGAGTGTTCTGGACTGTGTATAACTGATATCGGACTTCACCTAGTTGTTTTATCTCTACAGCTGACTGCTTTTGGTTGGTCGCTGTCACAGCCTGGAGAACCAAAAGACAGACCGTAAGTGAATGCATGACTAAAGTGTTGATTTCCGGCCAAAACTATTTTTCAAAGTTGCCATTTTTGTTCCTCAGAATCTTCCAAGTAAGCCGAGCCCTACAAAAAAAGAAAACATGACTAACAAAACGTCAAAGCGCTTTCTGTCCTACCTGAAAAAGGTTTAATAACAAATAATACAATATGTTTAAGTGAAGTGTTTACTAAACTAAAACAATTCTTGTAGCCTTTCTGAGCAATTCTGAACTAACTAACAAACTGCCATGAGCTATGATATTGTATGTATTAAGTAAAAGATAATGTATTGTCCACTGGTAATTATCAGAAAATAACTCCCAACAGGGAGAACAGAACCCCGACGAGCAGCGGAGGGGTTTGGCTTCGACCTGAAGGGACTTCTTTTTTGATAATTACCGGCGGACAATAAATTATCCCGCTTATTACACGGCTACTTGCCAAAACAAGAAAAGAATGGGTCTTTAAAAATGATTTTGCTACCGTTTTGTGGCTTCCGCTGACAACATAAATAGCCACACAGATAAAACTTGACAGTTTCAGGTGTTGCATGGCAACTTATTACTAGCTGACTTTTACTTTCAATGAAATTCTTTTGCAATAAGCAAACAGACTTCTTGCGGAGTGATATGAAAGATGTTAATTAGAAGCACAAAACCTGTTGCCATTAACAGCGGTGATTATATACTTTGCAGGTGATTATATAGATTCAACAGACCACCGAACGTTGGGAAGGCCCATTCATCTGAATAGAACTTTCTGCAGCACTCTGAAGAGCCAAGTAAACTAGATGTACCGTATAGCGGGACAAAATATGACCGCCGCTCAGTCCTGTACATCCTTTCCGCGAAAATAAATCACACTAATCAATTTGTCTCCATCTTTTACTCCATCCCCCACTCTTGAAACTTTTGTGTATGCTTGTTTGGCATGCCTGTGTGTGTGCGGCTGCACAGAAGGTCATTTTTGGATAGATGGATTTTTTGTGAATGTTTCTTCTTCTGCATAAGATTTTAGTCATCTTTAGTTCACGTGATACTTTATTGTCAATGCACAAATTAAGTAACAGTAGTCTGAAACGTAATGCTGTTTTACATCTAACCAGTGGTGCAAATAACTGACATGTCCAAATGGTCTTTGATGAAATGCGTCGCTAGACTGTTCATACACATGTTAACGGGCCAAAGTTGAAGAGCTGTTGTCCGTTGGTGTTCGTGCAAATATAGGCTGATTCATGTTCCCTTGCATTGTGTAACTGAGGTCCATGGCTTGTCTGGCTTTCACCAGACCAAGCTCAATCTTTTAAGAAATCAGAAAATAAATAGCGGGCAGATCAGGCTGGGTTCACCCAGCCTAGTCCATAGGCGCCCGATATTGTTTAATTTTCCGATTGAGATATCCACGCTCTGGCTATTCTAAATGCAAAAATGCATCAGGGAGTTATGTCAAAACTGTAACTAACAAACTAGATCCAAATAGAAAGCTGTTAGCTTCCCTAAGCTACAGGTAGGCCTATAAGGTAGGCCTATTTACAACATAAATTGTCAATAGGCTATGCTGGCGACACAAATAAAATCTCCTTTGGAAACCAATGGCTTACGCCTTACAGTATCAAGCAGACTTAAACTGCCATATCGTGCAAAAAGTTGTAATAAAATTCACGCAGCTCCATGAGTCAAGGAAAGCGCGAATGAAGTAGCCACTTCTAAATGGGACCCACTACACAGTAGCTTAAGGTGTGTTGCTAAAGCAGCCATAATGAAATGAAGGTGTCATTGTTTGGATACTTCACACACACGTGCTTTTTAATCTCACAGACTACAACTACCAAGCTGGAATCAAAGCACATCGATTCTTCTCTCACATCCTGCACGCACTTCAAATAAATAAACAGGCGTCTCAGTCTCACGCATGTATAGGCAAAACTGTATCAGACCGGTGTAACGTTGGTAAATCTTCCATTGCACAGAATGATTTTTGTAGCACATGCAACAAATGACAGTCGAAAGATACAATTACAGTGCTGCTATCAATTTGCTTGGTATAACCGCATTTATAGTTTTCTACAAATGCAATCAAATTGGCCTCCATCACTCAACCAACGCTAACGGTAACATTATTGTACCTAGGTCCTTATTGATATTATAAGATTAACGCACCTGCAGTAAAAACCAAGCATGTCCGATAAACATTCTCAGATTTATTTCGGCTTCAAGAAGAAATTGGAATTACATTTCATGTGAACATCGTCCTATCCTTAATAGACGTTCTCTGCGGCAAACTACAGTAGGCCTACTAGTAGGAAGCGTCCATTGTTTTTCCAACCCACTTTTAACTTCCAACAAAATTACGTCTCACTGCAACGATGCGCCATCTAGTGGACAAACGACTACTTATCGCCAATACTGGAAATGCAGCCATGATGATGATGATGATGAATATTTTTGGCTTTCTTTTAATCCTACTGAATTTGTAATTATGTATCAGCCGTTCTAATACCGATAGTATGTGCGTACCTGTGTGTGTGTGCATGTGTATATGTGTGCACTGCCATCTACAGGCCAATGAGTGTACAGTCACTAAATGTACACATAACCTAAATTTTTTTAGACCCCCCCAAGGATGAAATTCCACGAAACTTGGCATACCCCCAGACCCCCAGAGAATGCCAGGTCAATCATACACATAAACTTTGGTGCAGTTCTGAACATCTTAACTGAAGATAGGGGGGATTAAAGCAGAATGATATTGCATTTTCATTTTTTACCGGGGGGGTGCAAATCACAAATGAGTGATTATGGGCCAGGTTAATGTGGGCCCTTGAGACCAACATACCATAAAAGATTCTTCATCCTCAGTGCCACGGTTCAGGTAGTTATTTAGGAATAACTGCTTTTTTTGCGGTTCGGGGGGCCCAGCACCCCGAACCGGCGGTCATAATAACATGTATTAACATATAATACATGATAAACAATGTAATACACTGATGAATGAACAATACAATCACTACTTTACAAATTTAAACTCATTGGTCCCTCTTAAGCACTATTCTACACATTTAGAGCCCTCAGACCTTAGTAGCCCTTTTTCAGTGTTGATCTGCGTATGAGTAAGTATAAGTATATACTCTTTTGATCCCGTGAGGGAAATTTGGTCTCTGCATTTAACATAAATCCGTGAATTAGTGAAACACACACAACACACAGTGTACACACAGTGAGGTGAAGCACACACTAATCCCGGCGCAGTGAGCTGCCTGCATCAACAGCGGCGCTCGGGGAGCAGTGGTTCGGGGGTTAGGTGCCTTGCTCAAGGGCACTTCAGCCGTGGCCCACTGGTTGGGGCTCGAACCGGCAACCCTCCGGTTACAAGTCCAGAGTGCTAACCAGTAGGCCACAGCTGCCCTGATCATTCATGTATGATCATTCTAGTGACTACATCTGTGTGGGCATTGCCCTCCCATGACTCCATACGATGTGTTGACACCATCAACGGACTTAAATGTTAAATGAGTTATGATTAGGGTTACAAGAACAAGATATGGGTTCGGGCTAAGCTTTACATTTTTGTGATTTGAGAATTAGGGACAGTTAGAGACAGTTTATCGTAGATGTTTGGACGCTACAGGTGCTTAGGATATAAGTATTTAAAAAATGTTAATGTCTTCATGTAGCCTACATGCCTGCATTTACTAATGAAAAGCAATGTCACATTTTGTATCATTATTTTGCACCATTTTATGCAATGGGCCAAGCAGGACAAACCACTACGTATCTAGAAAAAAATGATAATATTCTTTAACTGAAACAGTGGTGGGATTTGAAATGATTGTTTTCTGTTTCTCACGTCATCTTTAAGTAAATGATGGGCCACTTTGTGGTAGTTAATTTTGATAAGGTGGTTTAACTTCATGGGGGGAAGGGGAATTTTGTTACTGAAGTGATTTTGTGATCCGTGGCACAATCTGCCAGCACCGTGGAAAGCCGGCATACCTGGACATGCCTTTTGACTTAAGTAAACAAATGTGGCGTAATTCCCTTGGGGAGGAAATAGTGGAACGATAAGTTATTCAAAAAGTCAAATCAAGGCACTTACTTACAGAGCCCACATTTAATGCAACCCAGAGTGTGAAACTGCCTTGACCAGATCGGCAACACCTGCTTTCTTCACACCTATGATGACACTTTGCTTCATGTTAAGACACATAGTTGGCTGCATTGCCAAAGCAGGTAAAACAATCCCTTCCAGAGATTTCCATCACCTTATCCAATATCACATACACATTAAGGGAAAAGCCAGATAGGGGTGAATGTGCAAAGCCATGTTGTATGGAGTTACATTTGTTCCACTTTTATGAGCGAGCAATAGCACAATTTGAGCACAAAAACAAATCAAAAAAAATATTTTGAGCGAGCACACAAATTATATTTTGAGGGAAAAATGAAACTCAAGCACAAAAAAAACTTGTAGTTGAGCAAACAGGAATCTATGTTGTGCTCCACAAATGTCTTTGCCTGTTTGCTAATATCAATATGTATGTGCAACATCAGCCCCCTTTCTTTCAGTTTCACTGTACGTGCTCACATAAACTGTTCCTCTGCTAGCTCAGGAGATCTCTGTCGTGCTTGCTCAACTTTGTCTGTGTGCTCGCTCAAAACTGTCGACAACGTTACGTTTGTTCCACAATTCATCAACCAATCAGAAAATTCAGGGGCTGAAGTCCAATTCTCATTGGCTGCTGAAGTCCACAACGCCTAGCGTCATTTCCTAGTGTCAGTGGGAATCGGGAAAGGTTAATAATGCTGGTCTTAGTTCCAACGCATAAAGTTAAGTAGACGTTGTAACCGTTGTAAATCCAACAATACCCATATGATACTTACCAAAGATGTAATTTCGTGTGGCGTGCCCCCCATGTTCCTTCTTTCCCGATTTCCACCATAGCACTGACACTAGTAAATGACACTAGGCGTTGTGGACTTCAGCAGCCAATGAGAATTGGACTTCAGCCCCTGAATTTTCTGTGCTCGGTCAAAATATTTTTCTGCACTCAAATTGTGCTATTGCTCGCTTATAAAAGTGGAACAAATGTAACTCCATATACTTTATCTGCCACTGACTAGGCACAACATGTCAAGTGTCGTCCAACATAGACAGGATCCCAACTCAGATAACCACTTCGTTGTTTACCTCTATCTGTGGAAAGCTATGATTATAAAATGACTATCTGTGGAAAGCTATGATTTATAAAATGACTATTTGTACAGTCAATGCCTTTCCTCTCATCTTTTTCCATGTCTCTGACCTAGTCCCTATTAATCGATTCAGTGCCTGTGACTATAATCAGAACACAACTCCCTTGCAACCATAGATTAGTATATATCGAGAAAAGGCCTAGGTTGTTTACAATTTCTTTACAATTACAGGTAATAAAAGATACAAATAGTGGTGGAAAAATATATTCTTGTGTCTTAGAAGAACTACAGTTATTGCCATAATTATTATATGTTATTGGTATAGATTGAAAGGAATACACGGGAGAAGTGAATACATTGACAGTATTTATTGTAACATATTAGGTTATTAGTGATCAGTAAACAGTAAGGTTATAGCCACACAACGACACCAAAAAAACCAACAGGCCAACCATGGGAGTATGGGATGATGTATTGTCAGTTTGGGGAAATAAACCATGAAAGGGCGAACAGAACTCTCGACATGTAGAAGTGTATTTACTTTACGACTTCAGTTACAATGAAGTTCACTCACAATGAATGAACAGACTTCTTGTGTAATGATATGAGAGATGTGAATCGGACAAAACCCGTTTCCAATGGCAGAGGTCATTAATTATTTATAGCCGCCAATATAAAGAAATATCAGACCTCGAAACATTGGCATGGTTCATTCAGTTCAATGGAACTTTCTGCAGCATTCTGTAGTAGTAATGTTATTATTTACTAAACAAGAGCCTTTGTTTAGGTTACCAGATCATTATTTATGCTTTAAAACATTGTGTCCCATCTTGCTCAGAATCCTTTAATCACCCTAAGCTCCATGTTGGATAAAATCCATGCAATTGCCACTTAATTGAAAAGCCATTTCAATGCTTCAAAATATCCACCTCTCTCCAGACATCCAAATTAGTGCACTCAGTGCTCAAAATGTGTAAAGTACCCAGACGGAGCCATCCAATCAGACATTTCCTCCCTGCAGGCCTCAGCAGCAGCCTGACTGTGCTCTGAGGCAGACTGAGTTCTGAGGCAGGAGCGCAGAGCCCTTTTTCATACCCCGAGGGCGCATCCCTGGCGTGCGGCAGGCCAACGAGAGAGGCTGGCCATCTCCTCCTGCCCATGCCAGCAGAGAGGCTGCCAAGGCTGGGGTTCGTAGCCTGCAAGTCGCACAGTGGAGCAACTGTAAGAGTCTCCTTCAATTAGGGCTGTTTGGTTTCAACAGTACTCCCGGCGTCTGCAAACCCACCGTTCCCTTGGGGGGCCAGGAGGCCGTGATATTTTTCGCTGTGTCAATAAACCACCATCAGCGGAGGGAGAACATGGACGAGGAGTTGGAGAGAGAGAGACAGCACCCCCTATAGGAGACCAGAGGAGCACTCTGTGGATTGTAAATGTCTAGTGTAGAGGGTATGGCTACTGAGAGGATCATGAGGGAGATGAAGGATGATTGCTCCCTGTGACTGTGCTGCTTCCACTGTGTGCATCTCATAATTTTACTAGAGGCTTTACAGATGTTGAAGTTAGCATGCATGCTGGGCTGAGGTAGCCAGATGGCAAAGCAACCACACTGTGGTTATTCATGCATTTGATTCACACCTGTATCCCCAAGCGGCTCCCTATTTGCACAGCTGGGTATCACGCTGGAGCACTCCAGGTAAAACAGTGTCCTCAGCTGTCCCACCTAAAATATGAACCTGTGACCTCTACTTAGGGGAAAACGGAATGTTTTGAAAACAACATTTTTCCATTTTGCATCCATTCGGCTATGTCTTGAGAACTTATCCATCACAAAGATTCACAAGAACGAGTTATACGCTGTAGCAGCCTATGGGTTTGCAACAGAATATTTTCTTGCTGTCCCGTGGTGTCAGAAAATAATTAATTTTACTAGCCAAATTGGAAATTTACACTACGTCAAAAGTTTGGGGTCACTTAGACATTTCCATTCCACTCCACTCCATTATAGACAGAATACCAGCTAAGATCAGTTGCATTGTTTTTTTAATCAGGACAGCAATTTTCAGATTACATTATGTTCTTACATAATTGCAAAAGGGTTCTCCAATGTTTTATCAGTTAACCTTTTAAAATGATATCAAATTAGTAAACAGAATGTGCCTTTGGAACATTGGATGAATGGTTGCTGATAATGGGCAATGCAGATATGGCATTAAATATCAGCCATTTCTTTCTACAACATTCGGGAACCCTTTTACAATTATGTGAGCACATTTCTGAGGCCAAACTGTGGAGGGATGCTGCAGGTCAGCTCTCCAATCTCTGCAAGACGTCTGCAACAGGAGATGCAGGAGCAGAGCAGTCAGGATCAGCAAAAACCCATCCCGGCAACTGTCTGGTACGGCTTCTGCAATCATGTTTGAGTATCGTGGGCAAAACAGAGAGACTCAAGAGGAGTTTGTACCCTCAAGACACAAGACTCCTAAATCAGGACATGCCACACATCTCTCTTTTGCATAATTCAGCGCACCTTTGCACTTCAAGCTCTGTGCTTCTTAGTTGTCTCTTCTCACCTGTATTCATGCCACTGTCCAAATTGGCTTCACTTGTATCTCATAATTTGCATCAATAATTTGCGTTGATACCAGCCCATAGGAACTAACGGTAATTTGATGAACTGGGCAGAATTTTTTTTAAATTTAATACCAAGCCACATGCAAGCATCGATGGGTCAGCACTATACACGGAAGTTCTCAGTGCATGCATTTGTTTAAAGTAGCACTGTTTTCATGAAACTTCTACAAACTGCAAACGACAAACTTTCATTTTAAGTCAACCTCTAGATGTTATATAAATAATAGTACCCAACCCAATAGTACTGCTCCCTACACTTCTCTTTAGGTGTTTCAGGTGTAGGCCTACTGCCACATGTATTGTCTGTACAGACATGGGGGAAAGATCAGAGTTTAGGTCATTTCTTTTAAAATAACAGGTCATTTTTTGAACAGAAAACTTGATATAGTGGCAACCGATAATGATGAAGACTTTCACAACAAAACAATTTAAAAAAAATAGTCTAGTCTAAAAAAAAACTGACCCATATTTGTTCAAGATAAACTACAGGATTTTTTGTGTGCCAATTAATTATCTTTCCGTAGCATCTAATTTCAATGATAAGTGTCTGAGACTAACCTTCCAAATCCTGTCGACATCTTGATTTCATATTTGGAGAGAGAGTTGTGAGGATCAGCAACCTGACCACTAGATGTCACTAAATCTTCCACGCTGTACCTTTAACAAAAATGCATAATATCAATATAAAAACCTAGAAATAGCTAGTCCAATTATAGCCATTAATAAAGCCATACAACACACGCTAAGAAACATTCTGTTGACGCTAAGAAACATTCTGTTGACAGATACTGGGGTACTACATAGGCCTAATATGAATGTGACTTTTTATAATATATAAAAAATATAATTATTATATATTATATAATTATTATAAATTATATAATTTATAATATGTTAATGTTAGTATTATACTGCTGATTCCTTGCCTTATGTGCAGAGACTAATGCTATTATATAGATATACAGGATAGACATATCGAGTCGCTAACAAGAAAACCAGCCAATTATGAAATACCAGTATAGCTCTTTGGAGATTAGGGGTTTGCACAGACGTCGCGTTCTGGGCGGTAACCCAGCTGCATGGCCATGTTGGAGGCACTCCGTGTAAAGTACAATGGACTGGAGTATTATGCACTTTGGATACCTTAAGTGGTTATAACCATGTCTAAATAACAGAAAAGCTCATCAAAACGCGTCCAAGATGCAAAGGCATATAGGGCAGGACTTGGACCACAAGAAACAGTGCGATATTTCGAGAAATTACGATGCAGCGTGTGAGTTGGGTAAGGGAGACGCAGTACCAAGTCCAGCCACAAGCGCCCCCTTCCTCTGATGATAACTTCTGGCATTATTCTCCTTTCTCCCTGTTTTTTTAATAACTTTTGGAAGTCGATAGTACCTACCTACTCCAGATGATTTTCTCGGTCTGACCTATTGATACAACCTAAAACACGGCAATAATTAAACACGGCAATAATTAACCATTTTCCTTGACAATATTAGGGATTTACTTCAGTGCTAATGTGGCGACATCCCTTTACCTCCATAGCAAAAGCATTTTCATTGTGTACATGGGGTTACGTCACGAGAAGAACAACAGCAGAGTAAACATAATAATAAATACATATATCGCGACTCTAGAGAGCTCAGTCGCCAAAATAGAAACCTGCATAGTAGCCTACCTTTAAAACACAACTGAACACCACCAATGTCAACTGTAGGTCCACACCAAGAAACCTATGACAGCAAATCAGATCATTTTCCAATGAATTTGCACAATTTGTTTGTTGGTAATTAAACATTTTCTTACCTGGCTAAGGTCAGCTCCTGAGTGGAGTAGATGAATGCATTATTGACTCAGTTCTAGATCCCCCCCTTATAGGCTAGTAGTGTATGCTAACATTTTTGTTAGCATACACATGATGATGAACATGAAAAATATTCTTGATAGGATTGAAACCTTAGGCTTCACCCTTTAGGTTTTCAGTTCAATAATTTCAGGATATTCTACATGCAATTAGAGTATAAAGCTTTTTACATTGCACATTGCAATCTTAGTTGCTAGCTTTCCAGTAACATTTTCCAAGTGCAGCCTGAGTGCAGCATCCTCACCTACCTTACACTCTGACCTTTCGACCCACTGTTGATATATTTTTTAAAGGGCAATAAACTAAATATTTACACAACAATATTTTAACATATGTCAGACCACTGTTGCATGCGCACTATTTAGTTAATGGAAAAACATAATTTATGTGTGTGATCTTAATAGCATGTACACAGTTTCCGTTTACCAAAACTATGCGCACGCAGTCGTGGGGCAGAAGACGATTGGTGGCCAGCCACAACCTTATAAACCTAATAGTCGGCTGCTGTAAGCTACAATCGGATTTTTTGTACACCCTGTTGTCTCAATGATAATCCCATTTCAGACTTTATGTCAGAGTTTGTTGTTCATTTGCATTATTAATATAACATCGTCTTTTAGCGAAGACATGCATTCCGTTAGGGATATTGAACATAGGCCTTTAGAACATTCTCTAACCATCGTGATTTCGAATTGGTGCAGTTTTCAGCACAAAAACTCATCATATTCTTTTCATGAAGAGCACTAGCCTAGAAATCTAGACGCACCCTAGCGGCGGCAACTTAATTTGCTCAGCCTGTACGTCTAGTATCAAACCATAGGAATTTCTATTGGCTGACGCCGTGGACGTCATCCAATCACAGCGCTCTATTTTGTTAGAGAGTCTTAAGGCGGGCTTAACAGGATGATGACAGTCCTACGACGGTGAACAACAAGGAAGGTGGCTATGGCGAACGAAGAGCGGTTGTTTGAATCAACTTTGGAGGAGTGGGACTTGTGCTTTTCTTTGAAAGTTGAGCAACACAATCCACTTAAGTCATTCCGTTCGAAGAAGGATGTATTTGCCGTTTTGCCGACCGGATACGGATATGGTCGTAGCGCTGGCCTATTGCATGCCTAGGCAGTTTGAAAGACAATTCTCTGCCCGCCCCTTGGATTAAGCAAGGTGAATGGGTCGATTCCAGACTATACATTTCAATGATATAGGATGGCCCGCCAGGCTAGAAGAGCACTGCTCTATGCTGTTCTATGGTGCTTTCTGCCTCTTAGTTGCGCACATGTTTTCGTGACGTTGCATAGAAATCCATGTATTTCTCCACTAGCAGAAGTGGAGGTAGTATTGCTGATTTGTGAGAAAGGTTCAGGAAGTTAATAACTATTAACTCCTGGAAATTGTTTTTCATTCAATATTTAAGCTTTACATATGAGACATTTCTACAGCATAAAACCTGTAAAAATCAAGTAGTTCATGCAGGACAAATCTAGTTGACACTTTCCCAATCTTATTGTTTACCTCTGCCAAGGCCCACCAAGAGCCTTCCAAACAAATACACTTACATTTTTAGTCAGCCAAGGTATCATGTTATTACTGATGTTAGGGAACTGTTGCTGTCATTATGTCACATATGTATGCCTACTTCCACAAATTGTGATATTATAATATTTTTGGTATATTCCAACCAACAGCCAAAGTAATTGAATACATAATACAGCCTATAAGGAGCTCAACAATCCACTGACTGCCCCCAGACAGAAAATTAGCAGGGTTTGGTTCCAAATTACACTTGGAAAGAAAAGAAAATGGTTGATTTGTTTCCTGCATAGGATTTTTTTTTTTTACTCTGGCCTCAGACAAAAACGCCAGACCTCTGCTCTCTTTTTTTCTATTATTCTTTAAAAGGGTGGTATTATCAATTCTATCTAAACTAAATCGATGTCCACGTTCTCTAAACATAAATATTGCGTGTTGGCCTGGACACTTGCGCTCGGCTCCACTCGCCTAAGTGCCATCTGGACAGAGCCAAAACAAACAGCCATAATGAGAAGCAGCTCCTGGTTAAGAGGCAGGCCCCAGAAGCCCTGCGCCACGCCAGGCCTGCACACACTGAGGGGGCTGTCATGGGCTGCCTTAAAAGAGAGACTGTTCCATCCATCCCCTCCCCAACACCACCCCCACCCCACCCACACACACACACACACCCACACACACACACACGGCATGCCCCTCACCTACTCTGTGCAAAACAGTGAAGATGTCGAAGGTTGGAGGAGAGAAGGCGGGGGGAATCGAGTCAGAGTTAACAAGCAGATCCTGTATGTGAGCATCAAGTCAAGAGACGAGAGGAGGAGGAGGAATGGTTTGAAATGGGGGGGGGGGGGGGGGGGGGAGGCAAAACCGAGGAAATAACAAGTGAGGATTTATTGCCAGGGGGTTTATTTACACTGCGCGAAGGAGCGAGAGTATGAGCCAAGCCAACAAGGTATTTTGCATAATAAATCTAAAATGAGACCCGTTTCTGCCACACGCATCCCTGTGAAATTTCACGTATTTAAAGCTTACTAACCAAGGATCTGCTTAAATGCCGCTTTTAGACTCAGCTTGCTGTAGGGCAGAGGGTAACTGACATGTCTGATGGGGCGTGTTTTTCTGAGAAATATCCCTGACGAAGCTGCAGTAGGAGGAGATTTAACCTTTTTTTATATAAACGATAATTTACCTTCTCTTTCAGTTAGGCTGATACAATAGTTAGCACAAACACTACAGAATGATCATAATGTTACATTTATTTCATATGGACTGATACGTTATAAGGATAAACCTATTAGTCTATCTATATCTGTGGATACAATAAAGACAACCAAGACAGTCCTGGAAGACTAGCAGCACCCTGAGCCCAATTACTGTGTCCAGTTTTTTTTCTGAAATAATAATAACACTGTTTTTCTTCTGAGGAGCAAAGAAAGAGGTCGATTGACTTAGTGAGCTTCAGCCCCCTGCTTGTTTTAGCACCGACCTCTAAAGTACTCCCCCGGTGCTGAGCTGTCCAAGAGATGTCAAACCTCATATCTCCTCAGAGTGGCTGAGGCCAAACACATTTCCCTCATTCTCCCTGAGGTAAGTCTCAGGCGGATGCTTAAAGGGCATAACACTGACTACACTCTCCCAAAGTTTTATACAGTTCCAACACTCACAGAAGATATGATCAGCATAATCATTTCTACTTAAAAAGGCTGGGTAACTATTTTGAAATCCTGGAGATGATAAATTGTAAATATGCACTGCAGATCTAAATACTAATTGAGGGAACAGCAGCCACAGACATAACACTTTTCAAATGAAAGATTTTTATTCATAGAATTTTCTGCTATGCCTAATCAGTTAATTGGCTAAACACAGTTATGGAACACTTATAAAACATGTTGGTTTATTCCATGGACAGATTATGTTTCCACCTTCCCAGTCTTCTGTCAACATCATCTGATGGGTCTTAAATATATGCAAATAAACCATAAAAACAGGTTCTGATAGCATTTTAAAACCTACAAACTGTATTGAGTTCACAAAGATTCATTCATGTACTAAAAAAAATATAGTTAACATAATGTGAGCATGCCCTGAATTGAATCACTAAACCTGGCATGTGATAATCAAGAACAAAACCCAGTGTACTAAGGTGCCGTTAGCTGTACAGCTGGTGATGCAGGTTGTATTCATTCATCGACTGTAGAAAGGTTTTGACAGGATCATGGTCATTAAATTACTGAGTTGATGTAAGAGAGCCAAATATATACATACAACATGATAAAACTTTCCAGATCACCTAATTTGAAAAATAATGTAATAACACTAGTAGATCACTGGGTTACAAGCACTGTGGCTGTGGCTTTGTAGAGTGATTTTAGAATTAATGTGACACTTGGTGATTATAGTCCACATTTGGCCTGTTGCTTGCATCAATATAACACTGCCAATGCTAAGCAGTTGATCCACAACTGTAAAGATAATTTCCTGTCACCATCAGACCCTTTTTATTTCCCAGTGATGGCCAATGATGCGGTTATTTTTCTTCCATTTTCCCAGTACTGAGGGGGATCACCTGGACAACCGTCATTGCGAGGTGTTAAAAAAGACTTCCTTCATCCTCGCCGCCCACATTTATTTTGGGCATCATTAGTTTGGCTATTTTAGGGGCTAAACAGCTCTATGTTGTGCTGCATTTCTTTGGCAGCAGGTAACAGGCATGCAAGCCAACACTGGACGCCGGAGCGGCGGAAGATTTGTGTGTTCAATGACAGTGAAGTGAAAGGTCCATTACAGACTGCTTCCCCTCCCCGTTTTATTTTTAAAAAAGCTTGCAGGGCTCCCTGTGTATTTAAATCATCCACTGTCATGGTGGGTGTTCTACCATCAGGCCGGTAGAGAGAGTCCCTGTTCTGCTAGGAGGTGCTCTGTCCAAATCCTGGCCAGATTTTCCTTCCCTGCACATTCGAGAAAACTCAGGGTTCAGTTGATCACCCATATCTTTGTCAATAATCAAGCACTCTTTTTTGATAATACAATTTCAGCTGGTTCTCAATTCTGTTCATCTTGTAATATTACTATAACCAGAGGGCTGTTATGCTATATTTATTTCTTGATTATGGAATTGAGAGTTACTGACTGCAATTGATCATGATCACAGTGGTGAATATTTCTTGTAACCTTTCCAACCTTCTTCCAAGCCATATGTCAATAATACAAGCACCCTTTAATGAAGGTGTTGGATAAGATAGATAAGATAAAATAAGACAAGGCAAGACAAGACAAGAGGGGCGGAATTCTACATGCTGATGGCCACTGGTAGAAACATCCTTTTGTGTTTACAAAAAAGAAAGCATTTCAGTTCCATTTCAAGATTATTAAACACTGATCTGGACATTGAAATGGTCCAATGGGAACATACACAGAATAAATGGGCCTGGTCAAAATATTCAACCCAGGGGGCCATCCCATTCTCTTTTATTCTTCTTATGAGGTCAAAATGCACATTGGCTGAATATTTTTTTTTTTTTTTCATAAAATAAGTTGAAGGTGCAGTCCATGATTTTAGCGGTCCGTTCAGCAATTTTTAAAACTCTGGTATTCATACACAATCCTAGTTCACTACAGTTAAATGGAAAATTATGGTGTCATTTCTTAAAACTCTGGTGTTCAAACACAGTCCAAGCTCTCTGCAGCTAAATAGGAACTGATGGTGTCATAAACAAGGCCCACCAATCAACATGGGCACGGATGGCAGGGATGCAATTTGTTTGTCTGTTGAGCACAAGTATCAACAATATGGAAACCAAACAGGCCCTTTAATTTAACAAGATAATGGGCTATATTTTGGTGATCTAAAACACATGGTCACTGGCGAATAGCTTAAACAAATTTCGGGGTTTGTCCAGTCCACATTGGGGGTGGTTTTGTTATCAAACGTTGGCGCCTAGCGCAAAAAGGTTGGTCTTATGTTTCTTAATCAGTCATGGGTGTGTTTTAAGCGTAACATCGTTTAAACCAATGAAAATTACATCTGTTATTCCCTTTAACAGCAAGCAGCACAACTTCAAACAGCGCATCGGTATTTTGATAGTCAGCGGTGCATTTGAAGGAATCTGCTTGCACACTAGACCGTATGGAACAGGTATTCCACTAAATTGTGCTTTACTAAAACCTAGCAAAGTATAGCCTACACGCATCTGCACTCGTCTATTATTTGAACTCATAGGCAAAGTGAAACTAACTTCACCGTGATGCCAATGTCAACAACACAACAGTTATACACAGTTAATTACTTTCACTATTGACTGACAATGGGTTACCATCAAAAGCATAGCCTGAAAAAAGCAACACTTACCCCAATAATGTTCGTATAACCGAATAAAAACCTAAGGACATTTGTCCTGCAGAGGAGCTGCTGCTTACATCTTGTGACAGTGTGTCTTCAGCTGTGCTTCAGATGCGCCTTTCGCTATGGTCAGTGGTGTAATGCTATTTAGATAGTGTAAGTCTGTAAGATTTTTATATAATGTGCCAGACCACTCCTTAGGTCATTAATTGCCACACCCCTGAGCGCATTGTGTAATAAAAGAGAAGGGCATGGCGAAAAACTCGAGTGTATGACAGGAATACGCTTTGCGACGGGATAATAGGGCCCAATGTTTTGAATGATGAGAACAAAGGTCTCAATGTTATTAACCATGCATTTCCTTTCTTCCCTCCTTCTATTTCTCCTTCTACCACTATCTCCTTCTACTACACTTTAACTTAAACATCTGCACTCTCATCCTGTGGAAGTAGTAGTTATTGTTACAGGCCTCTGCAATGTACTAGCTTGAATGCTATTCCTCATTTTGTAAGTCACTTTGGAGTGACTGAATGAATAAATAAACTATGATTGTGCAGATTATCGATGATTCTGGAATGGATCTTATCAGATATTATACCAGACAATATGCCAGATCCATGCTGAGGTTAAGTGCTTCTTGAGAAGTCACATGACTCCTCAAGAGGTTCTGTAGTATGTCACGAATGCATTTTAACAAAGTGGTGATTTAGTATGATGTACAACTGCTGAATTGTTAATGAAAAAAAGATGATCTTGTATTGGTGAACAGAAGCCATGAGTCTGTGTTTTGTAGGATTGGAATAGGGTTGAAGCCAACAGTCACAAATAAATTGAAAGGAAGAGAAGAAACATAATGTTGCTTTATTTCGAGTAAAAGACTGTCAGATGTCATGCGAATTCAGTCTTTATTCTGTTCTGGTCTTTATGTATTCCTTTTTTAGGATTTTAATGTTTATTTAATTGTATTTATTTTTTTACCAGGACTAGTATTATGGTCCCTTTCATGTACCTCATGGTTTAGAATGACAATAAAACCCCCTTTGAATCATATTTTTCTCCATTTAAAGTTGTCTTTTTTGCACTCTCTGGGCCTGATAAAGAACTCTGCTCACCTGACTTCACTTAAATGAGAACATGTACATCACAAAGAGCATGTCTTTTTGGTCAAAAAAAAAAAAAAGACATGAACATCAACAACAACTTATTGATCTTTTAAAGTGATTAAAATACCCTTCATAGTGTTTGTACTTAATATATGGTTTGCTAAATGAAATGGATAGTTTGAATGTGGGGAAAAAAACAGCACATTAGTGAAAATACAGTCATTACTGGGATACATCCTTGACATTAATTGTGTTGACCTCTTTTGAAATGTCTTAATCAATATGTTCCTGTGTGAACAGAATGCTGTGTGTGGTTCAACTTCACAAATTTGAGAGATATTGTGAATGCGATGTTTACAACATTCTGAGACAGTCCACTCAGTATCAGAGCTCTTTCAGAAGGTGTCTGTTGTGCTAAGGATCAGCTGTTCCTCTTACTGGCAAGGACTCTTGAGATTCATGTAAAATCCAGGAAAACACTTCATGATAAATCTCATGTGGCTCACTAATATCCAAGGAACAGGAAAAATGTGTGCAAACTATAAAGCGGATCCTAAATTTGCTAAGAATATAAACTCTTAGGAGTGGCCTGATTGCCTGCCTGCATACAAGAGCAAGTGTGTGTGCACAGTCTCATCAATAATAAGTAAAATAGTCAATAATACCCATTGGCTTATGCATCCCTAACTTCTTCATGAACTTGTTATGCTCTCCACAACACAATGTCATATTCAATGCTCAATCACTTCCTCTAATACACAAGCTGACTTTGCAGGGTTCTGTTTCACTGGCTGGTAAGTCATCAGGCCATTGGCTAACTGGTTAAAGGTTTTTACCCTGCTACACTATGAGATGCCACCGGCATTTCTGTAAATAAAGCAAGGCTGACCTCATGTGGTCACCTCCTGGGAGCAAATTTCTGAAATAAACCTGTCTTCCTCTGCGCAGGAGTGTGCCAAATCTACCTAAAAAGCCGCTAGAGATAAAGACATACGAACGACAAAAGTAGAATCTTTTTTTTTTTTCTAAATACAAAAAATCCCCACCGACCCCACCGAAACTTCAGAATGAGGCTCGATGCTAGGGTGGAATATCTATAGGTGGAACGTTGTTTCTAACGTACTACACTTACACCCGGATAATTTTCAAGTAACACATAATATAACGGCTCAGTGGCTCAGTTTATTGTCGGGTCGAGCTTTTAGTGACAACACCAAAGACAATCTTTAACAACACTACAAGTGTTTGTTTTTATTCTTGTTGCATACCACTTGAAATTTAGAATCGAGCTTGGGTGAGTTACCAGACACCAGAAGCGTGGTGTGACATAGTGTTTTCCTGATGTAAAAAAAAGTGACGTTTGCATTAATGCAGCCAATGTTGTGCTATAAATTGCAGCATTGAACGTTTTGTAAATTGGTGTACCCTTTTCTGTGACGACTGATGAGTTTACATCCTAAAAGTCCACCCCAAATTACATTTACCATGTCTAGTTCCGATAAACACGCTTATACATGGTAAC
The DNA here is from genome assembly GCF_018492685.1 of Alosa sapidissima. Lineage (NCBI taxonomy): Eukaryota > Metazoa > Chordata > Actinopteri > Clupeiformes > Clupeidae > Alosa > Alosa sapidissima. The sequence continues at coordinate 20,033,822 of NC_055960.1, forward strand.
GTTAGCCAGTTAACGTGCTTGTTTGGTATCGATAAGATACGACAGTAGCATTCGAGACCTTACTGGAGCTAAATACTTTCTGGCGTTCCAGCTTGCCATTTTCGAACGAGGACCATCGTCTCTAACAACAAACATACTGTTAATCTGATATCTGGTTACAGAGTTGACCTAGAAATGGAGCCAGCGAACCGAAAGGACAAACAGAAACAAAGAGATAGCTCAACACGCGGTGACCGAGCAAAACAGAAATCTGCACAGCAAGAATTAAAACAACGACAGAGAGCAGAGGTAGGCTATTCGTGCAACCCCCTCTATAATATTGTAGGACATATTGCAGTGTATACCAAATGTATTCACTTCCCTGATCATCAGGGTGTCATGAGGAAAAGTCTGCCCAGACACTGCTTCTGACATTGCTGATAACCTCATATTGCGTTATAGATCTATGCCTTGAACAAAGTGATGACGGAGCTTGAACAGCAGCAGTTTGAGGCCTTTTGCAAGCGGATGCAGTCACAAGGAGATTGACAACCAGCCAAAAACCTTTCAGTTACACTTTTTCACAGCACACTTTGCAATGCCAGCATTTTATTTTTTTAAAAACCTCAAAGAAATGCCAGTATTGTCGTTTTCTAATGTTTATTTCTGTGTTGAGTTGATCAGGTGGTGCTAGTTTTATTCTTTTCCTGTGAACAATCATGGATCAGTATTTGTTTACAAAGCTGTGTTCAGAGAATGGTTCTGTTCAACAACTACAGTAGGCTATATCTCTTTTAAAACAATAAGATGGACTGATATTGTTACATTTTCTAATTTATTATATTATACCATTGGTGTTTTTAACATTTATACCTTCATGTCTTGTGTCTTTGTCTATTGAAACTATGCCTTTACAATAATAATTAGTAGTCATCAAATCCTGAATGACATGTCCAGGTGTTTGATGTGTGTATTTAATGTACTTAATATATTAAAATTGTGTTTTGAATTTGTGCTTATTTTTGTCATGACTGTAGGTATGGAAAGAGATATATCACTCTACTTGTGTGTGAACAAAAAGCATTTACTTTTTCTACTTGAGCTTTTCTTTTAATTATCACTTAATAACCCTGTTTTAACAACCCTGTGCTGATTTATCAAACACTGCCAGGTGCACACTGATGGATACCTTCAGAGGTATGCAGAAGAGACCCCACCTACTGACAATAATTTGTCATTTTACAGTGCTGGTATTTAATTGTCCCCAAAAACCACCATGAGGTCTTCAGCTTAAACAAAACCCAAAGCAAGAGGTCTGTCTGGTACTTGCTTCTTGCTTGCTTGGAGAGTATATGATTAGAGAGGAACAATATTGGTTGTTGTTATACGTATGCAAAACAAAGCACAGCTTAGTCGTAGGTCATGTGAAACCTATGAGCTGTCCAAATTTGTGTTTGCAATCTGCATATTTGCCAATATTATAGGAACATTTGGCCCTCCTCCCCTCCCAGCATTGTCCTCACCCGCTACAGGTCAATTCCTCAAGCAGATGTTGTTGTCCATCACAGGCATCCATCTTGTAAAATTGAGGAGTGTCTCTATCTTTTGTCACGACAGGATGTGTCTTCCCTCTGTTCCCCACGCACAAGCACATGTGGAGCTGTCAGTGAGTATGCGTGTAATGCCTGGGGACAGCAGCTTTCATCAAAGCTATAACTCTTCTTAGAGAATGCATACTTGAAGCAGAACTGGCTGAAGCCTCTGCATTGGCCACATAAAAGTCAGGCGATGGCTTTTATAGATGCTTGAGCCATTAAGTCAAGGTGGACAGATATAGTGTTACCATGCTGATATTTGATGTCTGTAGAGATAGTACATTTTTTCCAAGTCTGGTCATTCAAACCCCAATTTACCCTTTCAGATATTTAAAAAATTTCACACGTGTCCTTATCTCGTAATGTCACCAGATGTATTCAATCAAATGAGACCATTTTCACATAGACTTTTATATTCCCCTGACATGGGGCGGTTTCCCGATAACGATGGATACATGCACTTTTTCTACGATTAAAAAGTAGAAAAAATAATGTTCGGGGAACATGCTTGTAGCGTGAACGTGGGTGCACTGCTCTTTAGATACTCTTATGGGGAGCTGTCCACGTTAATAGTTCTGAAATATCCTCTGATTTGATGATGCCAGGTGACTGCACGTCGCAGTTAAACTACACCTTAATTCACTTCAATACAAAAATAGAAAAACGTTGACATCTGCTTGTAAGCATCCCCAATAGGCTATATACCACACAGATACATAAAAAGTATTGTTTAGATTAGATTGTTGCATGGTTTTAATGTTTGTTGCAAGATCTATGACCATATTAGGCTATAGGCCTATCTGTCATGCCTGTTACTTGTGTGAGTGCCACTGTGTGCTGCCTGCGGTACGCAATAATGTTTTGGGGTGTCACTGAAGAAGACGTTTGAAGATGAGGAAGAGGTCGAGTAAGAAAGTGAGGAAATGTGTAGGCTTACAGTAAATAACAGACTTAGATTTTGACTCAGCACAGGCTAAACCTTACCTTAAAGGTCTAATAAAAAATAGCCTAGGCCTACATTTAGACAAAGATAATCAGAAACTAGGCTATTCTACCAATGTCTCGTTTCATACTTAAGCATACTGTACTTTTGTTTTTCTGTTATAATCATATTATTATGAGCATTATACTATATTGCTATTTTGCAAATCTGATTCCTTACAAGTAAATATATAACGAATGCGAACGTAAGTTGGATAATTATATTAGTAATTTGCCTGTAGGTTATGTCCTGCTGGTGACCTCAATGAAAATAAATAGGCTACCTGTTACGACCCTCTTAGCCATTAACGAGTAGCCTACACCGGCTACTGATTTCACAACGTTCTTAAGCAACGATAGTTTCGGGAAACAGTCTGCAAATCTTAAGACATTCTTGCGTTAAAGTTAAGACGTGTTAGAGGGACTTTAAGACCTACTTTGGCTTACGATGCTTACGGGAAACCAGACCCTGATAATCAGAAAGACATTAGAGAGTAGAAATATGCGAGTCATCTTATTTTATTTTTGCATGTGAAATATATTCTAGGTGCATTTCAGTGTCACAGCATTTAAGGTATTAGTGCATAAGTAAAGCATCATAGCAGCAGTGTAACTAGGAAGAGGAGGTAGTCAGTATAACCACAAAACTGGAATTCTTATTGGGTGTAGGGCCTACAGGTTTTGCATGAGGCTTCAAAAGGTTTTCAATAATAAATATAGTGTAAACTGCACACCTAAGAAACATATATGCCAGGTAGCCACTCTAAGCCCTACTATTCAGAACTATCCAGCTCACCCACAAATTGGTCCACACCTTTCTTGTCATGTTCATTCCTTGAATTCCTATTCCCTCTTCTAATTGAATGTAACCTTTATAGTTCAACTGTGACTGAACTGCCTGTCACTCTGACCCCAAACCATCCATCCCAGAAGCGGGTGTCCTGTCCACCATGCTCAAATGAGAGGAAGCGCAGCCCTTCGCCATACTCTGAGAAGGTGTGGGTTACCTGCAAAGTGACACACTTCAGTTAGGAGTTGCCTCTGTTCTGTCCTCAACTAATGGGCTTGGTGTTCACCATGTTGATATTGGTTATGGTTATGGTATTTGGTAGGCATTTTTGTCCAAACAGTGTATGAACACTACGATAGTTAAAAATAACAGTTTCAAATAAAGTTGAAAAGCCTACATTAGCAGAAGAGTACTAGTAATACCAATTTCAATAATATCAAATATCAACGAAATAATTAATAATCAATTACAAATTATTAATTAATAATATCAATATTCAATGAAAATTAGTTTTCATATTAACAAAAAACATAAACATACAAACCTAGTGTTTCTAACCCTAACCTTGCTATTTTGTCAGATGTAATACATAAACACATCTCATCTAGTGGTGGAAATGGCCAGCCACTCAGTGGGCATTATTTGGGTTCACTGCATGATATTAATGTATTTGTAGTTCGGTTGCACGCTTTATCTTAATAGATAGGCTACCATTACTGTGTTAATGATATCCATCTATACAGGTTTAATAGGCCAATAAAATTGAGAGAATATTGACCCAGTGTTACAGTGTGGTATGCTAACAGTTCTGAGAAAGACTGCAAAGCTTTGCAGAGAGTGGTGCGCTCAGCTGAGTGCATCTCTAGGACTCCTCTCCCATCCCTGCATTATATATACATCAGCCGATGTAAGAACGAGCCACTAAAATTATTCAGGGCTCCACCCACCCCAGTGTCTGTTCAGTTTGTTGAAGTCAGGCAAGCGCTTCTGCGATTTGTATGGTCTAAACTGAGAGAATAAGAAAAAAGCTATTTCCCTCAGACCAGGGTGCTAGAAAACATTAGCCAAGTTAGCTAAGTAACATGGTTAGCATATTAACATAGTTAGCATTTTTAGCAAAACTGCTAGAAAACATTAGCTAAGTAGCATGATTAGCATAGTTAGCATGTTAGCATTTTTAACAAAACTGCTAGAAAACATTAGCTAAGTTAGCTAAGTAGCATGGTTAGCATTTTTAACAAAACTACTAGAAACCATTAGCTAACTTAGCTAAGTATCATGGTTAGCATAGTTAGCATGTTAACATTGTTAGCATTTTTAGCAAAACTGCTAGAAGACATTAGCTAAGTAGCATGGATAGCATTGTTAGCATTGTTAGCATTTTAGTAAAACTGCTAGAAAACATTAGTTAAGTTAGGTAAGTAGCATGGTTAACATTGTTACCATAGTTAAAATTGTTAGCATAACTGCTAGCAAACATTACAGCCATTCCAACTTTTAGTTATCGTCAAATATCTACCTATACCATGAATCTGTCAACAACTTTTAAACTATTTACTTTAAACTTTTAAACAGTCTACTCTTAAACTATCATTAAACTATCTATCTATTAAACTAGCTGTCTATCAACAACTTTTGAACTATATACATTCAACTTTTAAAGGGTCTACTTGTAAACTATCATCTATCTATTAAACTAGCTGTCTATCAACAATGTTTAAAAACTATACATTCAACTTTTAAACGGTCTACTTTTAAACTACCATTAAACCATCTATCTATTAAACTAGCTGTCTATCAACAACTTTTAAACTATCTACATTCAACGGTCTACTTTTAAACTATCAACTTTTATTAAGTTATGCAACCACCATGTCTATCCTAGCATCACCGTAGTAACCATCTCTGTATTATATATTTTAACTATACATGATATTTTACACATCATCATTATCATAACTTTTTCATTTTCATGCACTGGTAATTCCTTGGAATTGCATTTCTAGTTATTATTATTATTTTTCTTTTTACCTTTTTGTGCGCGCTATTCAGCCCAAACCGCTTAACGTACAAACCGTTCCGTAGATCTTCCAAGGCTTTACCGTCCTATCTGTTTTTCATTTTTGAGAAGTTTATACTTTTTGAGATATTTGTAATTAAAAGTGTATTTTTCCGCCATAGACTTGAATGGGGGCTGTGATGTCATAATAGAGCCAGCTGCGCTCGTTAAGTAGTTCTCAGAGCAGTTCCCAGGCTAATCAGAACACTGGCACAGGTGTCACCTGTGAGGAATTCAACTGTCTCAGCCTCTATGTATACAGTCTAGCTCTACCTGAACTACACATCCTGTTAAAGTGTTTCCTGTGTGTCAAAATAAAAGTCCCAGCCATATCTCATGCATTCAGAATTATATCTCCAGAACGGCTTGACTTACATGCTTCAAATTTGGTACGAGTGTTTTTATGGACTCAAAGATGAAGTGAGTTGAAGTTGGAGGTTGAAGGTCAAATGTCAAGGTCAAAAACACCTTGAGTATGATATCTCAAGAATGCCATGTCACACAAGATTCAAATTTGGTTACTCCAAAAGCAGGTATCACAATTACCCTACCAACCAGCTAGCAGCAAGCTCAACAGCCCCACCAACACCCTAACCAGCAGACTGCATCCCCTCATGTAATTCCTCGGAATTGCATTTCTAGTTATTATTATTACTCATGTCACTTTATTATTTTATTATTAACTTCTGCTTTTAATATTGTATCTGTATTACTTACATTCTTTCTACTTTACACAGTCATGGAGCTAACCAGGCTTACATTTGACTGCTTGTTATATACTGTTATAACTGTGTATGTGATGAATAAATCTCTCTGAATCTGAATCTCTCTGAATCTGAAAATACAAACCTGTTTCCAAGAGCAGTCATCAGAGTCTGGGTCAAGGGTTACTTGGTCAGGCTGAAATTTCACAAGTTCCTCCTGATTTTCATCTAGCAGACATACAGTTAATTGGTATGTGCAACCACAGTCTGTGCGTCCGCAATACCTACAGACAAAATCAACAGACAAAAACTAATAAAAATAAATTAAAAACATACAAGCATATTCAGGCAGTCAGGGTGTTGTTACCAATAATTGGACCAGGAGTTTTAGTCTCACCAGTCTTCTACAGTGACAGCTGGCTGTGTGTCTAGATCCTCTGGAGAGTAGCCCTCTGCCACAAGGTCAACCACCTGCCTTTTTAGGCATGCCCTTTGTTGAGAGAAAGAGACAAAGAGAGAGAGAGACAGAGAGAGAGAAAGTGTAAGAGAGACCCAAACAGCATCAACTCACTGCTTTGTTAACCTGCATAACTGCATCAAATGGCAAAGGGCTATGACCTTTAAATCTGATTACTGTACATTAGCTACAGCACATTCTTTCACTCTTTTCAGTGCATCTATTTTTCAGTTCTACATTTTGAACAAGTATGAACATCACCATGCATACATAATCTGCCAGTTGTCTGAGCATAAATTGACAGAAAACCTTTTACGTGACTACCCATCTTGTTCTAATTAATTACATGCCTATCATGATATGATTATCTGATTAATAGATCAGCCAATGCAAACAATATGATGTTTCAGTAAATTCAAATGGCACTTGATATTTTGCTAGTTTTAACAAGTCTTACTTTAAACAATTCTGAGTGCAATAGAATAATAGATTTAAGTGATTCCTGAGGCTTCAACTCAAAAACAAGTTAATAGTATGCTTTAGCCCACCAAATGAATATGCAGTAGTCAATTCTTACACCTATCTAACATCTAACTTTATAGCCCCTCGGCTTACTCAAAGGAGGTGGCAAAGTATGTCTTGATGCCATCATCGCCGAAGTCGTGTCCACAGTCCCCAGGCATCTCCTCCACTCTCCACTGACTGCCTCCATTCTCTATCAGCTCCCAGTATTCCATTTGCTCTGAATGGAACACATGTATTATACACTGAATGATCTTTCTCTTTCAAACAAGAGACTAAATTTAAGTCTGTTTGGGGAACGTTTGCAGCCATTTTTCAGTTTACACGACACCATTGCACAATGTCAATAGAATTGCTGACTGAAGCAAAAGTGATCACATGTTGAATGTTTACTGAAATTGTTGATCAGGAGCTGATGTCTAGCTTTCAGATGAGCCTTTTTTATTACCTCTTTTTTAACTGCAGGTTAATAACATGAATACAAGTTAATACTATTGTAACATAGTTATTACAGTCGTCCATTGAGTGTTAAACGAGGAGCCCCCCTACCTTCCCCACTGGGATTTTTCAGGAGATTTCTAGCCATTGCTGATGCGATCAATTTAACCTACAAATATAAAATGAAAAACACAATGAAATGAATGATACATAAATGAACATTATCAGACACTGCGCACTAAGTGCTTCTTTTCTGTTCGGACATTGGCTTGTCTGCATCACCAAACAATGTTATACAAATGTTGTTTAATTACAAGCTAGCATGATAACCCAAATCAGAGCTAGCTTGTAACTCCATCTAGCTGTAACTGCAGACACAGCATGAGAAAAACATCCCACCCCCTAAAATCTCCCAGTTCAATCCAGTTTGATCCACAGCATCAACTCTAATTCCGGACCGTCTTTGTCACTCTGTCTATAAGTCATGTTGTTCCAGTTAATGATGTCAATCATAGCCAAGCCCAAGCCAGAAAGTACCCATAATTTACTATAAGGACACTGTCATAAACAAACGAGTCTGGAATAGTTGTGAATGATTTCTGTGATTGCCCTGCTTTGAATTGTAGGATGCATGGTCTTGTCATTAGGAATTTCCATAGGCCTATCTAAAGTTAATTGTGGAGGGCTCAAGCAGGGATGCTGACTCATCATACAAGTGTGTTGGAAATAGCCTACATAAAAAATGCCACTGGACAGGAAAGCAATCTGTATCTCCAAACAGAGAAAATGTAAGCGATGGTACTCACGATCAGTCAGATTTACAGTAGATCCGTTCTGTTTCTCCTGGTAGTTCTGCAGCGAGCTCTTCCTGTGTCCCTGACACCCGAGAATGCAGGAACGCCTGCTCTGCAAGCTGCGGTCTGCCAGCTGATCACATGGACAGCACAGGCTGCAGCACTCCCCTCCCACCCTTTGCTGCTGCTAAGAGCAGAATCTCTCACACAAATCCCACTCAGCATAAATGTCAGTCGTGGCGTGTTGAAAAACGGTCAGCACAAAACAGGGACCTGGCTCAGGACACTCATAATTAAGGGCACATTTCCAATGCGGTCACATCTCAAAATAAATGCAATAGTTAATAGCACAAACTCATTCGCAAAGGAATTGTCATAACATCTTTCATCAAACTGTTCTGACCGTTGTGAGAGCTTCACTAAAAGTTAATGTAGTAACTATTAGGCCTCAGCAGGCTACGAACCTAATTAAAAGCCTTAGTTGAACATAATCTATCAAAAGATCGGATACAGGCCTCTTGTTTATAGTATGACACCTTTTGATTGGCGCATGTGCACACGGGTCTGTATCCAGCAGCCAGTTAGTAACGTTGTCAGTTAGCAAGCTAACGGTAGTAGTGCTGTGTCGATAACATAGACGTCGGAATACCAGCTGCATCGCAATCAACCAACTTGACAACTCTCTTGTTTCCGTTAACGTTACCTGTATCTTCATCTTGAAACAAGGTGGATATCTAATCAGACTGTCGTCGTATTTATGATGTTTGTTTACTTGCTGTGGAGCTATCTAGAAGTTAATGTTAGCTGACGTTTGAGTCGCCTAGCTAGTTAGCTAGCTAGCTCATGTAATTAGCTCATTGGCTAAAAGTTGGAAGCTGTCGCTAACGTTGGTTGAATTCATATTGCTCAGTGCAGTCGCCAAATAGTCAAGATGTGGTGTAACATTTATATAACAGCTCAGTTCAAATGCAACTAGTATCTACTTGCTCTTGACCGAAAATGTGTCGAATAACCTTAATGTAAATGTAGCTAATGGTATATGACTATTTTAGGTAACGTAGCTTTTGACTTTAGCAAGCTAAGTTTGCTAGGTAAGCATATCAAATATTTTCACGTTAACGTTCATGTGGTGGGCACGACTCGACTGAAGTTAATATCTTAAGTCTTAAGTTCTTTGTCAGTCAATGAAACTGTATCTGGAGAAATATTTCCATCAACATGCAATATTTTGCGAAATTACTTTAACAATACTCCACGTCATTTACCACGACGGTAGCTTTTAGTTTTGATGAACTGTGCTAACTTTTTGTGCTAACTTTTTGTGCCTTGATAATTAGCTAGAATTCTAGACATATTTTGCTAAGAGGGTGGCTAACGGTACACTAAGGAAGTTAACGTTAGACAAGCCTTTTAAATGGCTAGTGCTAACGTTACAAAATGTTATGGACAACATGTCAAGCAGCGAGTTCCCCCCCGTCTAGATCACTTTACTCGTTTAAGGTTAACGTTACGTTTGATGATGAGATGTGTACCTTTGCCAATATCTACAATAACTTCTATTTGTGTGCAGCTGGTGAAACTAGAACTAGTTCTAGTCGTGTGTTTGCTAACGTTACAAGGTTGACATTAGCTCACACTCCAGTACAGCTTACCGATAGGTATCGATAACGTTAAGCGAACCCACCGACAACTAACTTTATTATATTCACTAACACTTGTTGTATAAGGAAATGTTTAATCTGATTTACCGTTAGAAGTTAATTGGGAAAATATATGTAACATTATTGCATATTTAAAAAGTTGGCGATGGTTAGCATATTGAGCTAACAGTTAATGTGCGAGCAAACATACTATGTTTACACTATGAACATTCCTCTTGGAAGTTGCTGGTAACATAACGTTTCCTAACTAAGGTCGCTCTGTGTCAGAATTAGCATTATTGTGTTGTATGTAAAGTTAAAAGTTTTTGCTTTTTTTTTTTTAGATATGGATAGCGTCGCCCCTTCGTCCACCTTTGAATCTCAGGTAAGTGGCTAAAGCGAACTTAAAAACATTGTTAGAATGTTGTCAGTAACGTTAAATTTAATGTTTGCCCGCTAGATACCATCTTAACCACTAACGTTAGTTTTATTGTTCAACTTCCATGTTATGAGCGACAAACTGTAACGTATTCAAATCGTGTCTCAGAAGAAACGTTAGCAACAATAAGACTGTCATTTTCATGTCGGTTTGTTTATGTTACTCAGCATACTATTTAAAACAACAGGTTAGCTCGCTGTGTCATACGTTACATAGCGTTAGGTAACAGAGCAAGCAAACATGTTGGGTTTAAATCATTGCCTTGTGGATACTGGAGTTATTTTGGATAGTTTGCAGTCAAGGTCATTAATCTTAATACTTTGATAATTAGTCTAGTCGAATAGCTAGTCTATTTAGCCAACGTACCATACCGTTAGCGTGCTTACAATGCTAGTTCTGTCAATCTAGTTTGCGACCTCAGATAAGTCAGCCTGCTTTTGCTAAGTATTGTTGAGTTTGAGATATGTTATGGACTCACTGTACAGTATACATCGTCAAATTTTAACAACACTGTTTAGTACGATATTTTTGTTCAGATATAAATTTGGAATTTGTCAACTGATCGGTACCTAGGCTAGCAAACATATTTCATGTAACGTAATGTGATTGCGCCATTTTGTTTTTTACTGCTTACACTCTTTATCAGTTGTACTATGTGTATCATCTGTGTAATTTTGTGGGTTTACTTGTGTTAATGTGACAGTTTATAAAACATGTTTTCTGTGCCAGACTAAAATGTGCTCTCTAGGCACACCTTACTCGTCTGTTAAGGCTGTGTGTTATAAATACGCGTTTTGAAAATAGAATATTTTATGGAAAGAATAATTAACGTAACGTTAGGTAAAAATGCCACTATGAATCAAACTAATCAGTATCTCCATTCTAGTTGAGTGACCGGCCGCTTTGTGCACTACCGTCTAACTGACTCATGCTAATGAAACTAATTGAAAATTGTATTGATGTCAAATTCAGACTGTTAAAAAAATGAAGGTAACAAAGAAAGCTTCTTGCATGTCAATCCACATTGGTTGATTATTTTTGTTTTAGGGCTTCAGTCCAACTTGCAGAAGGCAGCGTACAGTGGAAGACTTCAATAAGTTTTGTACTTTTGTGCTAGCCTATGCTGGGTATATTCCTTACCCACAAGAGGTGAGTTATTTTTTCATCATTTTGGTTAAGTATGTGTCCTGCTATAAATAAATACATACATACCTAAACAAAAACATGAAAGAAAGGTGCTTTCTCCACCCCCCACACACAGGGCATACTATAAGAGTTTTATGTTGATGCTTTTGATGAGCATCACTGGGTGCCATGCGAATTAGTAGGCATATTCACTTTGAAGTGCATTTTGAGGTTTGGGTCACCTCTGTACCACTGAAGTTGTCATACGCGAGGCAGCAGCAGCGGCCTGTCACCTCTTTGCAAGGGGCTTCCTGAACATTTGTCTCCTCTTTGGGTGTGTCCCGTCCCATCCCCATTACTGCTGCCGTGCTGTTGACACTTTGTTTGATCCACAGAGATGGTGGTGGCGCCTCAGGCAGTCGCTGCCAGTCTTCCCCCTGGCTGCCCCGCCACTGCTCATCCTCCTCCTCCTCATCTTCCTCCTCTGCGACCCGGAGGGCCCCCCCTAAACCAAACCCTCAGTCCTCGGGTAAGAGGGCTCAAGTCTAGCTTCCTCCATGCTCCATCCTAGACCCTGTCCTCAGTCACCATACTCCATAGCTGTTAGCCCACTACCACCACCACATCTCTTTACGTTAGTAGACCACACGATGGACAGAGTTTTGATTTAAAAAAAAAAATGTTGAGTATCTTTGGCATGGAGCTCAGGGAAGACAGCCCTCACGGTAGCCCCTTCTTTCCCTTTTGGCCATAGTATGTTCAGGTTAGGATTGTGTCCTGGTGCTCATTCATAACTGTTTCACGTATTGTCTGCCTTCCTCCTCTGTAAGTCCCCCCGTATGTCTCTGTGCAGACAGCTCCTGGTAAGGGTTACGGGGAGGTTGACGTACTTCTCAAGTTTATACTACTAATATAGAAACACAGTTATAAAATTATGCAAGCACTCATGATGTTATAGTATGATCAATGCATTTTTTTAAAATGAAAGAAATGAAAAATATGGATGTAAATTTACAGTTAAGGTCAAATAATTTACCATACTATTCATTTAGGAAATGTACCACAAAGTAATGCAGCTTTATTTATGTTTGCAAGTAGGCAACAGGCTTAATCATGGGGCTGTCACAAAACTATGAAGTGCACAATCCTCCATTATACATGGAAACCTTTTTTTATTATTATTACCAAATAACATGATGCCAATTTTGATCGCTTTCTGAAACAATTGTATCTGAAGCATTAATGTTTCTTAATGATATATTGCCCTTAGCAGATATATTTGTTCCACTATTAGAAGTAGGCTAATATTTTGTGTTTGTGACTACCTGCTCACTCTGTCAGTTTGGTTTACATGATTTTAATAAAAGTAGCCATGCACTTTGTGTTACTCTTACGGTTGTTATTTGTGTGTATAGTATAACTACGAGACCGCATTGCTGAGTTGGTCTAGTTTTACCTTAGTTTGCTTTCTTTGATGACCACTTTTAATGTAGGCACCTTAAATGGATGGGTGTTTTGAAGTTATAAAAGGATTCAGCATTTGGATAGGTAAAACAGTGTGTAAGCAGTATTTAAACTTCGTAGTGGGCCTTGAAAAAACCCCTGTAACACAAAATGTTTGTTAGTCAACCTAGGAAATAGTTCCAGAGTTGCACAGGACCTTGGAGCCTTTGATATTCATCAGTGTGTTTTGCGTGCGGTTTGACACAGGTGATGCACAGTTGCCTAATGTGCAAGCTACCAACAGCTCATGTCTGATGCTTCTGCTTTGATTCTTCAGGAGGCCTCCCTCAGGAGCAGCTCCAGTCCGCCCAACAGCACAGGCAGCACAGCCGACAGCGACTGCTGGGACTCCCAGCGCCTCAGCGGCCCCTTCTCCTCCCCGGGCCTTCCCCAGCCCTGCCTGTCTGGCGGCCGGAAGAGCTTCGGAGGCTTCAAGCGTGGACCAGAGGCTGGCCTCCTGGACACCTCCCAGCTCCGCAAGCGCCCCAAGTCGGCCGGCCTGTTCCTGGAGGAAAGTCGGAGGAAGACGGAGAAGTTGCTGAAGAAGAAAAAGAAGAAGCTGAGGAAGAGTCTGGGAGAAGACACTGTGGAGCCAAATAGCGCGGGCCAGGGGTGCAGCTCTCTATCAGAGTTCACGTGGAACAGTGCCCGGGCCATCAAAGAGGAGCCAGAGGATTTTCTCAGTATCCCCATACCTAGTGTCTCACATGCACACAATCGATCACTATCTGACCACCACCTACAAAGCGACCACCTGGGCTGCAGCTCGTCTCCGCACCAGGAAGGCCTCCTGGTCTGCAAGCAGGAGCCAGACTCTGCTCAAGGCTCTCCGTCCTGGGATGGAAAAGAGAGTCCAGCAGCAGACTCGAGGCCCAGGCTCTCGGATGGGGAGGCAGTGATGGTGAAAGTGGAAGGCGTCCCGGGCACTAGGACTGTGTTCCGTCAGGGGAAGCAGGTAGTCTTCAGGGACGAGGATGGCTCGGGGGATGACGAGGACATCATGGTGGACTCAGGTATGCTTCATATGTACAGTATAGGGCCTTAAAATGGAGGGAGCAGGACTTGTTGATGCTCTATTTATGCAAGTTTGGGGATGGGTGGGGTACTGCATAGTAATATATTTTCCAAGTTCATTATTGCACTAGATATTTTGGTTATATTATGGATGATTATGGATTATATTTATAATGACATGGTGGCAACCTTTGGGGACATCACAAGGATGATCAAAGGAAATGATTCTACAATGCACTCACTCACTGTATTAACAAATTAATTTTAAAGTTAAAGATAGATTTCAGTCTGAACACCAGAATAAGTCGTCTTTGAAAATTACAGTAGAATTGCCTGAGGTATTGTAGAAGTGTTTAGCCACCCTTTGTTCCGTTTGATTATAGAGGTTGAGATATCTGAACAATTGATAGATCCTTTTCTCTTCTGCAGATGACGACTCATGGGATCTGGTGACGTGCTTCTGCATGAAGCCGTTTGCTGGGCGGGCCATGATCGAGTGCAACCAGTGCAACACCTGGATCCACTTGTCCTGTGCCAAAATCCGCAAGACCAACGTGCCCGAGACGTACGTCTGCCAGCGCTGTAAAGACTCCCAGTTTGACATCCGGCGCTCCAACCGCTCGCGGGTGGGCCCCAGGAAGCACCTGTTAGACTGAGGCCACTCCTGCCCATTGAGACAGACTCTAGTTCCACTGTTTCCTCTGTTCCTCAGCCCAGTACACGAACAACCCCCTCCCCTGTTCACACACTCAGCCCTACTTCACTGTCTGTGTGGAGTCCCAGCAGTACAGAGCAGGGGAGAATGCCACTTCTGAGGACTCCCTTTGTTGTATTTTCACAGTTCCTTGCATGATAAAACTTAGAGGTGGACTGTTTGAACAGGAAAAAATGGTACCGTCCTGAGAAGCAGGGCTTAAAAGGACATGGATCAGGCAAGGTGGGATACAGAGACTTGCACTTTTTTTAAATGTTCAATAGGGTTTTGCCAACCTTAATTGAAATTTAAAGATGCTATTATGAAACAAAAAGCTTGTATAGGTTTCCTGAAACAAAGGTTTTATTTTTTTGTTGTTAAGCTGCACTTGGTGCTTATCCAGTGTTGCTTAAGTTCCGATTGAAAGCGATTTAGTTTTTTGGTTTGACATTCATTTTTAAAAAGAAAATGTTATACATTGTTTTTTGTTGTTAAATATAGCTATATGTTCAACAGCTTCAAGTGGTTTTGTTTTAGGTTTTCAAGAAACGCTTTTGTTTATGTGTGCTTATGTGAAGTATTTCATATGGGCAAAATGGTCATTTGTTTCTTACAAAGGTGATGAGAACTTCAACATTAGGTATGGGATTCTGTGTCCGCTTGTCTTAAACACTCACACCTTTTTAGTTCTACTCAGCCTTCTGTTAAGTACACAAATGTTTAGTGTTGACTAACTAAGTATCTTCATGCTATTCTGTAATGTGATGTTGCCAGGTTCATTGGTGCTCAAAGTTTCTAGTAGATAGAAAATCTTCCTTTTTACGACTGTTGAAATGGTGTCTACAGACCAAATTGGATTGATCTCCGTGGCTCAGACTGGCTGATGTAAACGTGTAATTTAATTTGAAACTGCTCTTACTGCCCATGTTGTCATGCACACTGTTTATATTATTCTAATGCCAAAGCAAGTTATCAACAGGAACCCATTGACAAGCTTGTTCAATTATGCGAGGTGATGTTTTACAACTTGTCCGACATTATCGATCAGAATTTCAGTCGCAGTTGTTAAGTATCTCCTTATCATTGAAAAGGTATGTGTAGGTTTTAGACTTTTGAGATCCGTTGTTTCCTTCTTTTCCATTTGTTGCACTACTAGGACAGTGCTTATGTTTTCATTTGAGGAATACTGGTATTACTTCTGGTCATATTTAAAGAAAGATGTCAGAAGATGGCATTCTTAACTTTTTGAAAGTGTTTTACTTAAGCTAAATATTGTCTTAAATTGTTTTATTTTCATTTCCAGTGAGGTTAAGACTTGGAAACGGTCATTTATGACAAGATTTTGTATTTGCCTTGCATGCTCAAACACCACAGGGATTTATCAGAATTCAAGCTTAAATCTGCATCAGGTGTGAGTAATGTTTTTGGAAGTGACAAGCTGTAATGGTCCTTCATTCATGTTATTTTAAATGGAAAACTTAATATACATCTCCTTTTTGATGCTATTCCAGAACCTCATCAGTATGCTTTTTATTTCCCATGCAATGGACATGGTTTAACGAGTTGAGACATGGGGCTTTAGGCTCATAGATGTTTTTTTTCCCTTTGTGTTTGGTATGGTGTTCCTGTCCCTGTTGTTCTGCAGGTTTTGGAAAGAGGTTGCTCTTACCAGGGGGCTCCCTCAGTCGAGAGGGAGATGTGGGAGGGTTGGGAACGTGTCCCTGATGAAAGCTGTTTCTGTGAAACTCTACTGTTAAAGAAAAGCTCTTTGATTTTAAATGCTGAGATAAAAAGATGTGGGGATTCAAAGGCCCTCTTATGAATACACAACTTGGCTTGTTTGTGTTTGTGTGTGCTGTTTGAATGAAAACAATAGTTTGTGTGTTGGCTTAGTTTTAATCAGTCACATCTATTCCTCTCTAGGCTATAGTTTTAGAATAAAGTAAAATACGACACAGAGAGTTTGAGATGTTTTAATGTTTTAAAATGACTGAACGCTACTGTGTAACAGTGATGTCAGAAGTAGTCCAGTTTACATCTCAAGTGGGCAATGGGGTCAGAGGATGCCCTCCACTTTCTGATGCACAGTGTGTATTAGTGTTCCAAGATGAGGGGTTGACGTAGGATAAAACAGGTTTTGACGCTAACAACACAGTAGGGATGCATGCGTTAAGAGATACATTAGTTTGGTACACATGGGATCACTCGTGCCCCACCACCACCACCTGGTTCTGCTCTTTAAGGCTGCAACTGCATCTGGTCACTTGCCATCAAGTTCCAATAGTGTTCTGTAGACCGAATATCAAGGACTGGCCCAAGTATCAGTAGAAGAAAGCAACCCGAGTGATTAGTGACCGGTAGCAGTGCAGTATGACTAATGAGGGTTATTGCATTTCAACGACACATCCAGACTGACCCCAGGACATCGTTCACATTCTTGGAGCACAGCAAAATAACATTTCATTCATTCCCATGAATTGCTTTAGTCAAGTCCATTCATCTCAACTGAATGAAAGCAAACTGGCTGACTGGAAATGGATTATCTATCTCTATATGTTCCCTCTTAGTATCGTATAGTAGGCCCGTGTGACCTAATTTCACAGTTCAAACAACAGAAAACACAAGTGTGGCTCATTCTCATGAAGAGATACACAACAGAAGACAAACAGACTTTGTAAAATAACACCAGAGGCCTCCTGAACTGACGAACTGCAGGAGAAAACAAGGTATGGCACTTACAAGACACAAAGACAAATTTTACCACAAAACAAAGGAGGAGTTGTGTGTTAGCAACAATAATGGAAAGTTGCTAAATTTCACTTGGAGGAAGTGAACTACAGTACATATCTGAGGAAACTACATGCTAAAGTCGAGTTCAGCGTACCACATGCCCCAGCTCTTTCAACAGCCATACTAAATGAAGGCCTCAACAAGATGGTACTTTGACATTAAAGTAAATCAAAATGACTGCATGTACTGTAATGTATCGTGACATTTTCTCACTGTTCTCTTAACCTTGCCACCATTGGTGCTCTTCTCCATGTGAATTTTCATTCATTAGGTCGGTGAACGAGCAACAAACCGCAACTCAGAACTTTAACCAGCTTTTTACACATCTCCATGCCATACACTCTCTTACTGAATTTAGATAATGTTCACCTAGAATGTAAGATATAAAGCTTATGTAGGCTAACCCTGGCTCTCTCTCTCTCTCTCTCACACACACACACACAAGACTTAGCAGCAGACAAGGCAATGGTTGGAGTATCAACAGAATCATATCACCTACTAAGGAGACTTCATTGCCTGTTAGTGTGGCCTCTACTCTTCATGAATAACGACAAATAAGCGTGTATATTTCTTCTGACATGAGGTTACATTTGACAATAAATATCTACTACTAGGTACAAAAATGAGGGTGGATGAATGTCCCTTAACTGAACCATTTAGCACCAGGCCCTGTACATTTTTCTAAATTAAATCGTGGTAGATCAACATGCTAGCCCACAAGATCAATGATATTGATCATTTAAGTGTTACTCAGACCATTACGGAACTATGATTGGGAGGCACTGTCATGTTCAACACATGACTGTTATATCTCTACTCGGAAATGTAGTGTGTGTGTGTGCACGCGCATCACCACATCTGACAACCATTAATGTATATCATAGCCTCCCTCATCAGCTTACAGGCTACAACTGTGTCTGGGATACGAGACCATCTCAGACCTATCTTATGTCCGCTTTTTGAATTGGTGTAGGTTTCCTCATTAAATTACGATGCGATTACGTAGATCATAACCACATGTTCTGAGGAGGCATCATCATGGAGGACCGGAATACCCCATCCAGCTAAATTACTCGCTTGCGGTGACTATTAACTATGCTTTGGGCGTTTCATAGGGAGGGGCAAAGAAAGTGCAAATTGACGCAGCATTTTAGTGTTTAAAATAATAATTAAAAAAAAAAAAAAAAAATTATCTCTGCTTTGCATGGCTTCCTGGCCTCTGTGGGTGTATGTTTCCTTTTTTCCTGACTGATGGAGGTATAACAGAACAGATGAGGTGGCACATACAGTAGCTGAAGAACGAACGAGATGAGGTGAGGAAGGAGGGGGAGGGTGAGGCTTGGGCCCAGCTTGGGCCCCTGTGGCCTGGGCCCGTCCACCACCACCCCCCATGTGTGGGGTCGGTCAACCCAGCTGTCTGCGGAAGACCCCTATGTTTCTGCCTCGATCCTGTGTGCTGTGAGGAAAAAGAGACAGAGAAAGAAGTGAGGACAGGGTGGACAGACCGGCCACCTGATTGGAAAACACCTCACTGCACATACACATTATTTTCTAAATCTGTTTTTTTATGTTCCATGTGTTTGGTGCAAAACTTCAACAAATTACTTGGTCACCAAGATGGGGGGGGGGGGAAAAAAAAAAAAAAAAAAAAAAAAAACACTTACAACATACAACAGGGCCTGTTTACATTTGGGTGTTTGTCCGGGACACATCAGAACACATTAGCTTTTACACTACCGGTACAAAAGATATGTGGTCAAATTAAGCCTCAGATTGCCTCGGCAAGTGGTTTTGAGTGATCAGATTGCAATACGTCTTGGTGATTGTTTACACTTGTATTTAGAACTAAACTAACCCCTTGTGATCATCACTCACAGGCAAATTCTTTGTAAACGGGGTCAAAAATATTCATTACATGCAGAAATCCTATGTCCATGCAGAAATCCTCAAGTATTTGTGTAGACTACTCACATTGTTTGGGTATCCTGAGGGATTCCATGTCTCCAGACAGAACCTGGTGTATGGCACCCCGGAACTGGTACAGCAACTTCAAGCTCTTCTCTTCCCCCACGCATGGGTCGTAGAACCCTGGCAGGCCAGCCTGTAGGAGTCACATGGATCAAGCAAAGATGTAAGATGGAAAAAGTGGCAATGGAAGTACATAGTAGCAAAGGAAGCAGTTTGAGTGATATTTTGTTGAATCTTTCGAGTGTAAGACCCGAGTTGATTTTTTTTTATCTCTACATAATGGAAAACATCTAAATAGCATTTCGTATCTCCTTAGTCTCAAATGGAATTGGATTGAACTGAATTGTTTGCTTGTGGATTGTAATCGAATCAAATGCAGTGTCTGTGCCAATATCCAGCCATATTCATGATGTCTGTACCTTAGAGGCTTCTGTGAGGATGAGTTTGGAGTCTTTCACTAAACACTGGAGAGGGACTGTCACATCAATCACCTTTGCCCTCTCATTCTTTCGGCTGTTGTCCGTCACAAACTTGCCATACCAAGCGTTGAGGATGATGAGACCTGAATGGAATGGAATCATGAGCAAAAAAAAAAAAAAACACACCATCCCCAGTGTTGCCCAAAAGTCAAACAAAACCATGTGTACAGCAACTCACCCATCTTGGACTCCTCGGCCTCAATGATTCTCTTCACAGACTCCTGCATTAGCAAAACCTGTGGATATGTATAAGGAGCGGGGAACAGGTTAGTAAGAGTCAACGTCTTCTAGAGCATCACAAACCGCAAGGGCTGTATGTCTCGGGCACTCACAGCAGACTCAGCCTCCTGCTTCTTCCTGGCAATGTCTGACGCAGAGTTTTCCCTCTGTTTCTCCAGTTCCCTATAGGACACATATACACACACACACACACACACACACGGACAAACATACGCACATGCACACACACATACAGAATGCTGAGATCACCGTGCTCCCACAACAAAATCATTTTAGTGTATTGATCCACACATGCCTGACCAACGTGAAGTGAGTGGAGAGAACTGGCTCAGCATTATTGAACGGCAAGGCCTTCTGCTCAGCAGGATAACCAGCAAACTATATTTAGTCAGCACCTTCACATTTCTAGAGCATAGATATACAATATCTGTAACATCTACAATACCACATAACTAAGACCAAAACATTAGTGCTTGTACAGTAGGACATTTTGAGGAGTGCATGCACTTAGTTCAGAACCTTTTCCCTCATTCACCCTCTGAGTCCCCCAGGTTACTTAAGAGTTCCAGTTGGTACTGGAGGCTAGATCGTACATACTGTTCCTTCTGTGCGTGCAAATACGGTGTGATGACCAGCTTCTGCACAGCCAGGTAGATGACCAGTGGCCCCACAGTGGCATAGAAGACAGCACTGGGCAGTAGCTGATCTGTCAGGTGGATGGGGAAGAGGTAGGTCTGACTGGCCCTGTTCAGCCTGGAGAACAGAGCAATGGTGACCAAGCCATTGAAGGTAAGTCAAATACATTCATTTACACACTGACTCTGTTGAACTGTAAGCATTAAATAACCCATGAGCAAGAGAGGTTGGAGATGTGTAGTGGCAGGCACCTGAGTTTGAGTGAGACGCCCTGGGGAACTCCAATGCTGACTGTAGCTGCGAGCACACTGTGCTGACTAATCTTCCGTTCTGCCCCGTACTCCACTACTGTTCCAAAGAAACCCGTCCTGCCGGACAAAGCAACAGTTGAGAACCCTAATATTGTTGGGTGCAACTAGCTCCCCCACACTAGAATCCCAATCGAGTGCAGAATATCAGAACCTGCAGTAACAAGCACGTGTAAATCCATGATCTATACAAAAGGCAGTAATGTCAAGAGATTACTTTTTTTCTATTCAGCCTAAACCAGTATGACTGGTTATGCAAACTTACTTAAGAGACCCTTTGATCTTGGTTTGGTCCTCATCTTGAAACTTATATTGGTAGCTCATCATCAGGTAAGAGTGTGGCACTCCAAGCTGTGAGAGTGAGTATTGGGTAAGTGGCACATATGTAGTGATTAAAGACAAGCATGTTCTCACTTAGGGCTTGCAGATATAACCTCCGGAGTATATGCGGAGGTTTGTCAAACGGAGGTCCTACCCTTCGGATGATTCAGATATGATGCTAACCTGCGGACCTTATACGGACCTATGTGTGAACGACATACACGCACATTACAGAATCTCCGTGTGGTTGTCGAGTGAGGGGTGGGGCCTTGTAGAGTTCACAAGAGGCGAGATATGACGCAGAATATATGCGGCCGCTGTCACAGATGCTGTTTGTTTACAAAGTGTATGCATTATGTAGGCTAAAGAAAAAAAAATCTATTGTGCGTAGGCTAATACTTGAAGTAGTCACGTAAGTGCGCACTTGAACCCCAAATCTGGTTTGCGTTGGAGAGAGCATGCACAAACTTTATGGTACCAGCCAATTCAGTAGGCTAACTCAAGGCCATCATATACAACGTTTTTTAAGCAACAAACAAAATACTAACTTAACAGTGAAGTGGTTTGTTTTTTCATGGTTTATTTTTCCAAAAGCATCCTCTCCCCATGTATCTATTGCATTTACGTAAGGAGCTTGGAACAAAGTTGGGTTTTCTTCGTTTTCATTTTCTCTAGGCATATTTATGCTCAACAAATATCAGCGAGCTCAGCAGTGAGGTCATGAGAAGGCTATCAATTAACAGAAAACCGACCGTGTTGGCTAACAATTTATGAAATACTCCTGTTATTGTCGTCAACGACGTCGCTGTAGGCTACTGCCTTTTCAGCGCCTTCTGCTTATGATGATTTGGTCTTTTGAATTCCTTTGGCCTTGTGATGCAGTTGTAGGCTACATCAACGTGTCTCTTGCCGTTCCCTTCATGTGTTCTATCACAATGCTGTCTGCCCTCATGGACAGTAGCTCCGTGATGTCTGTATCTTTCCAGGTCGGAGATTTTCTGGACAGCACTATGCCACTCCATCATAACACTGGCATTTAAGTCAGATTTAACCACATGGACGCACGAAAGAAACGTCACCAACACGCCCTCTCACTAGGTGTGAATTTTAACCGCATGTTCTACGCTTCGTTCAGAGACAGCACATTTACATAATGTCCGGAGGAAATACTAGGGGGGGAGCAGTAGAACAATCGGCTAAGTTTGGACTTCCATATGACCGTTTATGTCGTTCAGATATACGGCCCCACCGTTTAACATCCTCCGAACCTCCGGTCTTACACGTATGTCTGAAAGGGCTTACTATCTCCTGCCTCAGAACCCACTTGACCATTACACTGCAGGCAATACCAGTCCACCCAAGCCGCACCCACCTGCAGAGCCAAAGTGAAGTGGCTGGTCTTGGTGTCCCTGACGATGCTAGTGGTCATGGCGGACTGGCTGCCCCAGCGCCACTGCAGGTAACCCATGGTGTTCTGGTCCAGGTGTCGAGCCCACATGGTGCTAGCACTGGGGCGGACCCCACGGGAGGAGAACTGTAGCCCACACTGAGCAGTTACAAAACTGTGGAGAAAGAGAAGAGAGAGAGAGCAAGAGAGAGGGAAGGGGAGAGAGAGAGAGGTAGAGAGAGAGAGTTAGACAGGAATAAAAGGGAGAGGATTTGTGGAAAGTAATTGGAGAAGGAGAGAGAAAGTGAGAGATGGAGTTATTGTGAGGAGACAGGAGAAGGACAGAGATGGTGAGTCTGAGTGCAATCAGTCATGTGCCAGTCAGCCCACATTAATCACCGCTTCCCTCAGTCCACTCAGTGCACCACCAAGTCCTGCTAAGGGCAAAAAGGAAACATACTTACCAGCGTTGGGTAACGTTGCGGAAGACTTTCATTCCAAACATGGGTCCGCGTGTATCACCTGCACCAAATTCAATCTGTGTGGGCACACAACCATAGACACTGTGTTGTCACATTTGCCCTCAGCTGTATGACTTGTTTTAAGCCTCATTCTTGCTCAACGTTAAGAACGGGTATGGATATAGACGAAGCATCCGTCCGTTCTCTCCACCTCTTATTGTCCGTTCACTTCAAGCTCAAAAATACAGACTAAACGGATCTACGGATGAAAAGGGAGCATAAACAAGGCTTCACTCATAGCCATACCTCTCCCCAGCCTCTGGCAGAAGTGACGCGTCGTAAGGATAAGTTGATGTTGCCACCTCCATTTCCATTGTGTGTGGAGAGAGACCCTGCCAAGACCGCTGTGTCCTTAGCTGTTAATGGTGCCTGAAAGTGACATGCATATACGGTCACTTATTCAATCATTTCATGCCGTGTTACATGCAGAAGTATGTTCTTTTCATAGCTACAGATGGGATTTCTTCTTTTTTTTGTGATCAACTGTTTATTGAGTTATATCAAATGGGATTTCTTAATCACCTCAATAGACTGTGATATGTGCATCCGGTTGATTTCGATGTGGGGGAACCCTCCACCTGGCATGTCCTCGAAATCCTCCTCATAACGGTCAAACAGGTCGGTGGCATCCACTCCTACACTTATGGTTCCCTGCAAACACACACAAACATTTTTATACAACCTCCATGATCTACCAGCAGTGAAGGCATTTCCTATCCCTCTATCACTCTATATCTGCACATTTTTAAGTTTTAACTATTAAGACCTTTTAAAAAAAATACCATTATTAAGAGCGGAGTGAACCTATTGTTGACCCACAGCACTTTTTCCTTTGGAAAAAACAAGTGCTGATAGCCTGCAGACACACTTTGCCCGAGCAGGCATATTCACCAAAAATTTAATAAATCAATGTAAAATAAAACAATAAACTGAACAACAAAATCAGTCATCAAGATCAAATGGAATGCCTGCCCTCCTACAATTCCAGATATTTTAAGAAATTTTAGGCCTTAAATATAAAACACTATAAAAATATAAAACGCACAAGACATTTTAGAGATCAGGGGCCGTATTCACAAAGAATTTTAAGGCTAAAAGTAGCTCCTAAGTGGCGAATTTAGGAGCAACTCTTAAAAATAATGGGCGTGTCACTCCTAACTTTAGGACTCCTAATTTTTTTCACTAAAAGTAATTCATGAAGCATTTTAGACCTAAAAGTAGCACCAAGTCTGGGACAGCTTAAAAGAAGTCGAGAGGACTCCTAACTCCCTAAGACCTATTCACAAACAGCTTTTTGTGGCATTTCGTGTCGCGATGTTTTGAAATCCTATGCGGCTACAGGAGCTTCCAATCACGAGGGAACAATTTTGCATTGTAGGCATAACTAAGGATGCAATAACGCCACCAACAACCAAAACTACTCATTCTCAACATGTAAATATGTCTCATTGTGAAAAAGGGAGATCCAAGGTCTAACAGGAGCCAAGGAGCAGGACCGGAGCACTCAATGCTTAATGTGTTTTTATTAGTGCAAACTGACTAACGTTTCGACGCATGGGCGTCAAAACGTTTGCACTAATAAAAACACATTAAGCATTGAGTGCTCCGGTCCTGCTCCTTGGCTCCTGTTAGACCTTGGATCTCCCTTTTTGACTTCTGCGTCCTGTTCCGTGAGAACCAACCAGGCTGAAGCGCAAGTGACCCCCTTCTACATGTCTCATTGTGAATCAAATTAAAATGTTCTCCTCTTTGCAAACGTATAGACAAAGGCATATGGTGACAAATTAATTTAATAACGTTTCAAAGATACTGCATCAATCCGTATGTTTCATTATGCTACTAGGCTATTTGTTTCGCCTTACTCTTTATTCATTTAGGCTAGGCCTTTTTATTCAGTTATTCATCATCTTCCGTCCTTTGCACTACTTGTGTAGCACACACATTCTCAGACCTATCACCTGTCACTCATCATCGTAAGGGAGGTGTTTAGAATCATTCCCGCGTTACAATCATCAGCCAATCAAGATGGCCACTTCAGTCAAGCTCGCAGGATACAGCAGTGGCTATATTTCCTATATAGTCTCCTATATTTTCCTGTGGGAGATGAGCACAAAGGTGCACCTTTGGGTTGGTCCTCTGTTGTAGCCTCCTCTCGTCTCTCTCTCTCTGCAGACGCTCATACTCCTCCCGGATCTCTGCTGGAGTTCTCTTCCTCTCAACCACCTGCCGTATACACACCACATTTACAGTCATATCCTCAAACCAAACCATATGTATTTTAAGCAGTATGTTGTGTGTGTGTGTGTGTGTGTGTGTGTGTGTGTGTGTGTGTGTGTCTGTGTGTATGTAAAGATGTAACTTGTTCAGTGATGTGAGAATGATTTTCTAATCAGTAACATTAGACTTACCCCAGAATTATTCTCTTTAAAATACATGTTATTAAATATAACCTGTGGGGTGTACTCGTGATTTATTTTACTGTTTTCACCCAAGGTGGACGCCTGCACCTTACCTCCCATCCTTCAACTTCGAGCCCCTTTTTCCCAAATATGTCATATATGGCTCTGGATTGAGGATCACTGAGAACTGCAAATACGGCAAGGCAAAGAGATTGTTAAACTAATGACATGCAATAATAATAATAATAATTAAAAAAGAAAAACATGCGTCACTGCTTCCATGCAAAACTTCAACGTTAATGATAAATGTATTAGGTTACCATTTAATCAATAATTCAGTTTGGATGTTAATGGCTACCATTTAAACTACTCAAAGAGACATGGAACCTCCTAGTGAGAAGACCACAATTAAACAGATGACAGAATGTTGCTCGCATGTGATGTTGTATTAGTGGATGCGATACGTGTCAAGGGCACTCACGAATTTTTTTTTTTTACCTTCATAGGCTTGGTGCACTAGATTAAACAGTTGTTCCGCCTGTCGCTTGAGCTCAGGGTCTCTGTGCTTGTCGGGGTGGTAGAGCATGCACAGCCTTCGATAGGAAGCCTTCAACTCTTCTTGTGTCGCCTGTAGAAATGCCCATGGACACAACTTTACTGGCCTACTGTACGGGCGATTGCATCAAGCTATTATCTGTATTGTTTGTAGTAGCTAATTTCTAAAATCCAATTGTAGTCTAGATGTTGGGACGCAGCAGGTAATGGACGACTGCAAAACGAAGTTGGAAAAATATCATACCGGCTAGATAACATCATAAGTAACATCAAATATCAGTGCAACGTTGTTACAAGCCAACTGCGACCAATTTAACACAATCACACACCAAAAAACGCATGGTTATTATGGTATATTTGTTTGCGTTGCCGTTATCTAAGTCTAAAAGGTATCGCTAACGTAACGTTACGTTACATAGGCTATCGCTCGCTAGTCAGAGTGTCTAAGTAGTCTATGGTCTAAGTAGTTACCTACGACCTAAGGTTAACGTTAGATTACGTATAGCGTTAGCGATAACCTAGCACAACACATCAAGAAATAAGTTAGTTGTAGCGAACCACACTGAACAATATTCAGATTTGTTTTTAGCGGTATCAATTCGGCTAGCCAGGATGATGGCTTACGTTAACGTTAGCCAGCGAGCGAGTGCTGTGCGTTTGCTGCACAGCAAATGTCATCTGTTCGCTTACCTGCTTACAGTGTTAATTTGCTTGCATTAAATATGTTTATGAGCTGGTCAACTGGGCCAAAGATATTGACAGAAACAAAAATAACATTTTTATAACAAAACTTTGCTCACCTCTCGCCTGACATTGAGTAAAGAATAATAATCATCGTTGTCCAATTCATTTTCCAAGGCCGCCGCCATGTTTGCGTTTATCCAGACCCCGCCCACTCGCTCGCTTGTTTCTGCGATATGCGGTGACGGATTAATTTTAATTTCACTACTGCCATCTCGTGTACAGGAAGTCTCAGACCCTTTATGAAAGACCATCTGGTAGACGCTGGTCGAGAATGAATCTTTACTTCAAGTTGTTGGTTATCCAACAAATATATCACATTGTTTGTATTGATGCATCGGCATGCTGGGGGCCAATCGTAGGCTATTTTCAATTACGTGTAAAGCTCTCTCAACATGTCGCCAACAAAAATTGACATCAGTTTTTATTAAATCATAACTCACAGCATAGCAGTTTCTAATTGAAAAAAAAACATTCGATATTATAATCGATCAGTGAAGAACCAATCAGGGGACATTTGCGGACATTTTGATTAGCCTTCGTTTTGGTCCTTCACACAATTAGGCCCTATCTTTAACGTTAGACCTAGAGAAACGTTTATTAGACAATGGGAAGACTAATTTTGTACTGTAATGTCTACTGTAATGTAGACTATAAACCTATATGATACCATGCATTGCCGTAAGCGATGTAGGTTACAAGGAAAACTAACTTAGGTTGTATGCTTCCACCAGGTGAAACCTATAGGATATAACCTATAGGGATAGCTTAATCGGCCCCTAACGAGTTTGCCTTGGGCATGTTAAAGAACTCATAACTGTAATAGGCTACATGCACAAATCGACCATTCAGTTGCTTTCCTGACAATACGCTATCTATTATGACAATACGCTATAGCCTACTGGTGGTGGTGGTGGTGGTTGTGGTGTGTGTGTGTGTGTGTGTGTGTGTGTGTGTGTGTGTGTGTGTGTGTGTGTGTGTGTGTGTGTGAGAGAGAGAGAGAGAGAGAGAGAGAGAGAGGTTGGGTTAGGGTGCGTGAGAGGCTGTCTGAAGCTACAGGATCGCGTGTCTGTTTTGGAGCGAGAAAAGCTTGGGCTACTGTTTTGTAAAACATCGCCATGTGGTCTATTAATCATAGTTGAGTGTGAAATTGTAGAATTCTGAACATAATCTAGTCTTTAAATTGTACACTGAATAGGATAATAGTGTAACAGAGATTTGCTCGACAAACGTTGTACCAGCGCTCATCAAGAGGAGCTGTCTTTTCAGCACCATATCTTTTCAGCACTGGGTAGAGAACAGCGCTCATACGCTCATGAAGCAGCTCTCCGATCCGTGACTTTCCCACTCAGGGGCTCCAGAACATCTATAGTCTATGGAGGTTCTACAACGTTTTAATTGACGTCTCACTTGGAAGGAACATAGGCTGTTTAGTGTTTGCCTGTATAGGATGTGTCCTTAATTCACTTTCCTCACTAGGCCTACCGATCTTGTTCCCTCACTCAATGGAGAGCGTATACGTTCAGCGTTAGGATTGAAGCTAAGCTCGAAGATGAGAGTGTTGTTCTGCAAAGTTTGTTAATCATAAACTTTTCACAATACAAAAACGTGCAGTGGTATTTGAAGTAGCCTAGGCTTTGAGTGTGGATGTAAACAAAGGCAGATGATGTGCAACAGCGTTCAAGCCAATCCAAAACGACAAAAGGCTATTTTGGGATGTCACCGCACATATTTTGGGCTAAAGTACTGGGTGGCGCTATCCGTTTATCAAGGTGCTTCTGAATATACTGTAGTCCACCAATGACAGGCGATGTCAAGGTGTCCCCAAATACAAACCTACCAATTGTAGCGCAGGCAGGCACGGAGGCAAACAGAGATAGATTTCTAGAATTCACTGAGAAGCACCGTACCGTTGTCAGTTCTTTCCACTTTTTTGGCCAATAGCAGCCGTTAGTTGGTTGGGCTCGTCTTCTGCCTCTCCCCTCCCTCCTTGAGCTGTCCTCGCCGTGAACGCGCTTGGTACCCCCCGGTCGCGAGGAGGAGGAGGAGGATGTGGCGCGCGGAGGGGAAATGGCTGCCGAAAACAAGCCGGAAGGTAAGAGAGAAATAACGGGATTATTTTATCCATCTTATTAGCTTTCTATCTGTTAGATTTGTGGTTTGAACGAGTTGGCATTGGTATGCAAGTGATGTGGATTTGGTGACATCTCAGCTCGCCTTGTTTAAATCCTGAAATCGCAAACGCTAATATGATGAGATTACGTCCAGGCAGCCACTCAAGGCAGCTAGCTATAGCCATCTCTGAGATAGCTATTAAAAACTGGCACTCAACATAACAGAGATTGAGTTGGCTAATATAGGCAGTCTGTATTAAATGGTTATTTCAACCGTTTGTTGTGGCGCTGACAAATTATTCGTTTTTTTTGCTTCTCGTCGTTGTATAAATGGAGAGGTTTTTGGTGAGAGAACGAAAATGTTTTCTTAAGTAGCCTGAGCCGTCCTCTGGAAACAGCACACGAATACGAACGCATGAAATGACCCGCTTATGATCCAGAGTGGGATTCCTTCACACCAATGTTACCCGCGTAAGATGACTACTGTAGGAAGCAGAGGGAAAGCCATATTAAAGTGAAACGGCGGTCAACAGTAGGCTATGTGTATTTTAAAACATCGTGTCGCTCGACGGTTTTGTGTTGGGGCAATAAATGTAGATTTATAGTGATGTTCTAAAGCGTGATTGATTTTTTTCTTTCCCAACCCGCGGTGAAACACCAGCCCGTCATGAAGCATCTTTTTGGAATTTGCTGGTAGTGGAGAATGCTGTCATGGTTTCTTGCCTAGGCACAATTATCCTGGATGACTTGTAATAACCCAAATTGATCATACAGTTTTTATGTTTTTTGTTTGTGTAGCAACAAAAGCACCACGTTGGATGAAACGAATCACAAATGATGAGTGGTCCTGACATGATTAAAAGTTTAGTTTAATCATACATTTTCTAAGCTCCGATTTTATATATAGTGTTTTATGACTTGGGGCTGTCAGATGTATAGAGTTGTTTTAAGGTTTGTGTCATGCTGGTTCATGAACGATACAGTTTCCCCTCTACCATGCATGTCATCCAGTTGGAGCCTTGATCAGGATCTTTGCTATTAATTCTGTGGAGTCTGTGAGCCGATGAAAGTCCACTGTTAATCGTATGTTCAAATTTCAATTATATTATATGCAAATAACCACAAGATGGAGACAAACAAAACGTGCAACCATGTTTGGAATTCATTTATGTCTCTTGTGAAGTGTTCTTCTTTAAGATTTAGACCAAAACAATTTCTCAGCATCAAAGCTGCATGGACTTCGAGGCGCATATAAACTCTCGGTGCAAGCTATTGCTAAAACATTATTTGCAAGTCTACATTTTCTAATTTTACAAATGCAGATTAATATTGTTTTCCTTTTAAACCTGTATTGGAAGTCTAGCAGCGTGTTCATTCGAGGTTTTTTTTTTTTAAATCCATGCACGAACTGTATATACTTTTAACTTAAATGTACAGCGGTATTCATATAGGTATAATATGACTTCTTATGCAATCTTGAACGACATTTCGTTTAAATCCACCAATAGCACGTGAACTAAGACTTAATCGGGCGATATTTAAAGTGTTATATTGGCTATGTATTATAATAGCCCACAAGGAGGCGACATCGAGCTAACTTAGCCAATTTGAAAGAGTGTCTGGCCAGCATGTTCAGGAATTCAACCAACGTCACTGTGCTTGATGAGTTCATATGACACCATGGGCACACCAACTATCATTTATTTTGAAACAATTACATGTGTTGACATATTTTCATTATTCTATTTTCAATGAATTGCAATCCTCCCAAGTCCCAATATTAAAGGAGTTCTATGTATCAGTAGGCCTATCCTCCTCCTCAGTAATTGAGTCATCAATGATTCAAGAATTCTATGCGGTGTCTCAGGAACCTGTTCATATCTAAAAGTTTCTCAGGTCTGATAGTAGAGTGAGTTCTGTTTGGTTTTCCTGTGCTCGGTGCTTGCTGCTCTGCTGTGGATGACTCACGTCCACACCACTGGAGGGGGAGTTTCCCCGGTGGCTTCCAGCAGGTGTGATGTCAGGTCAGGTTCACACAGGTTTACAAATACCTCTCCACACACCCATACACACACAAACACACACACACACACACACACACACACACACACACACCACCCTTCCTCTCTGCCCCAGCTGCTCCTCCCTCCCGTGGCCAGCATGCCTGCACTCTCTCTCTCTCTCTCTTTCTCTCTCTCTCTCTCACACACACACACACACACACACACTTACACACACGCTGCCACTTCAAGCAGAGCACAGACTCTGTGCCCCCACCCACACTTCTCTCTGAGGTTCACACAGACTCAGAAATTCTCATACTCTCTGATGCTCATAAACACTCACTCACACACACACACACACACTGTCTCTCTCTCGCTCTCTCTCTCTGACCCCCCCCCCCCCCCCCCCCCCCCGCACACCAAATGCCATGTTTTAAGCCCAGAATTCCGCTGTCTCTTTAAGCCACATCTAAGACTTGTGTCCAGTCAGCTGAGACCAGACAGTGGCTCTCTATGAAAGGTGTGTAAGCAGGTGTGAGGTGTACGTTTGATCAGTCCCACTCCATAAACAGGAGCGATAATGGGATTATGGAGATCTCATATCTCTGACAGAACATGGCGGCGGCATAGCCCCCTCAGACAGTGGTGTGTGGAATCTGTTGGGCAATTCTGTCCAGCTAATTGAATTTTGTGAAGCAGCTAAAGATTAAAAAGATGGCTGCGGATGACTCTGGACCCCCCCTCCTTCCCTTCCTCCCTCCCTCCCTCCCTCACTCTCTCCGTCTGCATCTATCTATCTCTTGGCCCCTCAAGAAAACCGTACCTTCCTCTGAGAGTTGTTTTGTGAAAGGATTGATTTCATGGATTGATTCATCTGAGTGGAGGGAAGAGGGTGCATCAGCGTGAATCCGACAGTCATCTCTGGCACCACAGTCTCTTAGCTCTCCATTCACAGCAGCAGCAGCACCGAGGCTCAACACATTTCGGCTGGGAAGACGTGCAGACACGCCAACCGGAGAGAGACTCTGAAATGAATACCCAGTTCCTCCAGAGTGCACCTGATATTTATCAAGTTTTTCCTTTTTGTAATGTCACATCACACTGTTTTTTCCTTTTTGTAATGTCACATCACACTCCGTGTCCAAATCCAAACCCCAAACCTAGAAACTGAAGTAGCCATGGGTTATCCTGTCACAACTTACTACTTGCGCCATCAAGTAATCTTTCAGTGTTTCCCATACATTGACTAATCTGTGGCGGGGCGCCACAAAATCAAAACCGGCCGCCACACATTAATATTCTATGTTTCATTTAATTTGATTTAATTTAAATTAAATATCAAATTCTTGCATTGAGCTGCGCTTTTTACGCACACGCCTTTCCTTGCCCCGCCCCCCGCTCTCTCTCGTAGCCCGCTGCCCCTCCTCTGCATGTGCATTTAACAAAATATTCAGGATTGTTGAAGGATTGTTGTTGCCACATAGAAGCATTGCATAGAAGACGTCTGGCTAAATTGCTATTAAATCCGCTTAGCATCGTGACCATGCTGCGCAAATTTGTTCAAAACTGCTGCATTGAAGTTAACTCTGCTAAGGTCTTATCACAACATAGTAGGCTACATTGAGGAGACTAAACTAAGTTAAGTTATGCAATCAAACAGTATCTCAAAGCTAACGTTAGAATACTGTTTGGATGTCGAATTTAGCATGCTTAGCCTACTTACAGCTGCGTGTCGTTGAAGGACTCATTTTATTGACTCTGACACTGAATGTTTGCAAAATCCTGATGTAAATGGAAAAGTGTTTTCCAAAATTCAAAAGTGCTTGTCCCAAGGAGAAGTACGAACCTTTATTTTAACTATGTAGAAAACATTATGAATTGCATCCACACATCAGCAGCCTTTTAACACTACCAAGACTATCTTAATACCCCCGCCCCCCCCCCCCCCCCCCTTGTCCAAGTCAGCTACCGCCACAAATTGAATCCAATTCTGTGGGAAACACTGTCTTCAGATTAATAAGTCAGGCATTACAAATGGCGATCTTAGACTCTTTGAATACAGAAGATGGCCTTATCATGTGGCTATGTGGTTTATCATGGCACAGAAGTGCACTTACAACTCAATCCTAAGATGCCATTGAATGCTCTGAGTTCAACTCACATTTGACGATTTTAGGTAATTTTATGTTTGTCATGTTTCATAGTGCATTTTAAAAATTCTTTGGATGGACCTGTTCCACTCAGTGTCTGTCATGATGAGAGTTAGTGTCTGTGCTGGAGTTTCACCTTCATCCTGTCTCTGTTCTCTCTCTCCCCAACGCTGGGCGTCTCCTCGCTCCCCTGCTGCGTGCCGGCGCAGGACTGAAGAGAATACGTAATCCGGATCGAATGTACAGAACAGCCGTGGGATACACTGGCCACGCTCCTCCCAAGGCTGTCAGCGACGACACGGACAGCAACAGTAAGAGGCCCCCCTTAACTTTTACTTGCTCTCGCAGCGGGCCTGCTCTGACCACTGCTATACTCTCTGTGTCATCCATTCATATCCTTACCCTTCACCCCCTCGGTCTCTCTCTTTCTCTCTCTCTCTCTATCCCGCTCTGTCCCTTTTCCCCACATGCTGGGATCAGTGTGGCAACATGCCTCTCATATAAGCAGAGAGAGAGAGAGAGAGAGAGAGAGAGAGAGAGAGAGAGAGGACACAGTGGAAACTCTTTGAGGGGAATAATCCGTCCTTTTCTCTCTGCCGTAATGCTTGGCGTCGAGATTTTCTTGAGCAACACATGCACTCTCCTGGAGTAGAAAGTAGATTTTTATTCCACTTTCTGACAGCCCTGAGTGCATCGCTAACAGCATCAAAGCAATGAAACAAAGCAGCCATTATGCAAAATCCGTGTTGAAAAAGGAGACTATTTTCTCTCTGACTGGTTGACTTTCAGCCTCAGTAAAGGGGAGGGAGACAGAGAGAGAGAGAGAGAGAAACAGAGGGAGAGAGTGAGGAAATAAAAAGTGAGAGAGACAGAAAAGGGGAGAGAGAGAGAGAGAGAGAGAGAGAGAGAGAGAGAGAGAGAGAGAGAGAGAGAAAGAGAGAGAGAGTCACCCAGGCTCGGACGGTCGGCGCGGAAGACGAAAGAGGCAGAAAGGAGAGCAGAGAGGCTGATTCTCATTCAGCTCCATTACAGTTCATGTTTATTCATGCGTTGCCACGCCGCGCTGGAACACACAGCATATTTTTGGAAGCAGCAGCTCATTGTCATGCCTAATCAACACACAGAGCACTAGCCTCGTGCCTGAGCCCCCTACTCACTAGGTGGAGGGAGGCGAGGGAGGGAACAGAAAGAGAGAGTGAGTGAGAGAGAATGAGGGAGAAAGAGAGAGAGAGAGAGAGAGAGAGAGAGAGAGAGGGGTGTGGTGTCTCCTTCCTCCTGGGGTGCAAGTGAGGATGTGTTCTTGGCTGAACTCTTCGGAGACAGACTGAGGCCTCCTTCGCTGCTTTCCTCATCACTCTTTTTTTTCTACTCCTCCTCACATTTCACATCTCTCTCTCTCTCTTTTTTTTTCTTTCTTGTCTTCTCTTTCTCTATCTGCATATCAGTCTGAGTCTCTTTGTTTCTCTCTCTCCCCCCTCCTCTCTCGGTCTCCCTCTCCGCTCTTCCCTCTACCCTTCTCTCTCTCACGTCGCGCCCAATGTTTTTGTCGAGTGATCAAGGCACTGGTTAAACGCAGGAGCTGTGAGACGCGGGCTGAGGTGATGGGGGTCTTACAGCTCTCAGCAGTGCAGCATTAGTGGGGGATAAGCCCGCTGCGCCTCTGGCCGCCGCCATCTCTCAGCTCTGAGGGTGGGCTTGTTAAGCCACTGGAAATTGTGAGCGTGAACGATTGGGCTTTTGTTGGTAACCCATCCATCACTTTGTTTGTTTCATTTGCAAAATGCTTAGCGTTGAGGCCCCGCCGATGCATTTGGTCGCTGCTCGGCTCAGCAAACATGGTTCTCTGCAAGAGCACGACGGTGCTGCTCCCCCACCCCCGTGTGCACACCAACAACGACCTGCGGGGCACTTAAAACGTGCCCACTGTCAGTGTCTTAAACCCCCCCCCCCCCCCCCCGCGCGTGTCATTCGTAGCTGCACTGTGTTGTTCTTTTAGTGCTTTTTGTCAGGCTGCAGAGAGAGTTTGCTCGGATGACACCAGAAACCAGGGCCCTTACATTGAGCTAATTGGACGGATTCCTGATCCAGCGCTCCCAGACCCACTCCCCCCTCTCTGGAGCCTAGCAGTGCATGAGTAATATGACTTTTCTTATATTTAGCCATGGAGAGCATCCATCCCCTCCTCCCCCCAGAGGAGCTGCCCTCCAGTCATTATGGCGGTTATGCTCTCGCGTCTCTTTCAAGTGCGTTTAGCTGTTTGTGTCGCCCTGCCGTAGCACAGAGAGAGAGCACATGCACGCGTGCCAACCTTTTGACACCATGTGCCTTGAGTTGCGCCTCTCTACCCCCCCCCCCCCCCCCCTTGTCCCCTTGTTTTTTAGCGTTTTTCAGTTAATTCCTCTACTTGCATTATTCACATATTTTCTGGGACAAGAGTCACTAGACAAGAAGTTGGCCTCAGGAGACGGGGGGGGGGGGGGGGGGGGGGGGGGGGGATCAGCTCTTCTCTTATTTCAATGGAAGTATGACAGCACATTAATTTGCTCTCTTGTAGCAAATGTAATATCCCGTTTCTCCTCTGTTTTATCATTCATGCTTTTATTTTTAGCAATGCAGCAATTAAGGAAGGAGCCTGTGTCTCTGAGATCCCCTTAAAATGGGGGGGGGGGGGGGATACAGCATTAATTGAGTTGCCAAGAATAATCAAAAGATTTATTCAAAGTGTGCGGGAAGAAAACAAATGGCAGCCATGGTCAGAGGATTCTTCTCCCCCCTCTCTTACAGAAAGGTTCTAAATAGGGCAGGTGGTTCTAAACAAACCCTTTTTGGCACTTTCACCAAAGCAATGAGGGACTTTTCTCAGTGCACGACGGGGTGCCTGTTTTAACTTTTGCTCAAAAGGCAGCTCTGAGGTGTAAGAGGCCTGTGAACAGTGGAGAGAACTAAGATGATAATCATGTTTCTTCTGAAGCTTTTAGTCCCTTTTCATTCAGAACGGCTGTCTATTCATCTGTCATTTTATTTCTGTGTCCTTCACCAAATCTACGCGGTTGCAGACTTTGAAAGAATATTTATGATGCACCAGTATGTGTCTGTCTGCCTCTGATACAGTAACATTAAAATGCACATTGCGTTAGCCTTACAGCTGCTGTGGAGAAATGCAGACACCTGGATCATGCCAGCTTGTCTCTATTCAATTTAGTTGACATTTTTGTTGAGCTCTCTGAATTGCCAATATTGTGCAATGTAATAGTTGTTCATTGTTGTAAGCTGCACTAAATTTGTGTCAGCATTTACCTAGGTTTTGCCATATTGCCTTCATTGTTGGTGTACAGCTGAAAATGTCATCAGTCTGTTTTTGAAAGAAGAACTGTCATTAATAATTAATTTGATTAAATAAGTTCTCTAGAACATTCCAAAATGCAATCTTGAATGCGTGATTGTTGGTGATATTTGCAATTCAATCCAAGAAATTTGAATATAAAATGCTATGATTTTCCCAGAGTTTTGTCAACATTACTATAAGGTACAATCACATAATAAGCATTACTATTCACAACATAAGCATTATTTCTCCTCACTGGATTGTAAGAGCCTTACACTCAGGCCTTATTACCATGTAACAGAGGAGTTATCACTACGATAATTACAGTACAGTAGAATAATCAATGTTTTGAATGTGACTTTTTGACCATGAAATTGGTATGTACAAAGGCATGGATTATAAACGAGTAACAGTTCCGAGTGCCTCACCTCAATCCTTACAGCCTGTCAGTTTTTGTTTTTGTCAAATTTCGTCAGGGTTTTGTCTGTGTTTGGCAGTTTCCCTGAGATTATGGAATGGGTAATGTGTTTCCATAAGTGGAAAGACCAAGAGAGAACGGTGAGATGAATTCAGCTGGTTGAGGTAATGTCAGTCTCTATCTGGTGTTGAATGACACGCCGCGGGCAGCCACCTCCTGCTCTGCCCTGCCCCGGTGCTGGCGCGGTCTTGATACGCCTCTCCTCCTGGCATGTTGCTCCTCGTACACTCACGAGGGTTGTGTTTATGTTTGTTTACGCTCATGTGTCATTGCGGCGGGCTCATCAACGCTTCACTCGTTAGGGACTCCACAGAATCTCCTGGCAGCGCAAAAAAAAAAAAAGATGCCGCCGCAGATTCTGCCAGCGAGCGCAGCACACCGACTCTCAACACGCCACAGCTATTTCTTTCCGGGACCACCGGGTGTGGCAGAATGCATAGAATGCATCCCACATCCACGGTGATGGAGTTGTAATCCGATTACCTAGGTCAGTCGGGAACAAGGAGGTGTCAGATCAGGAAAAAAAAAAAACTAGCAGGGGCTGACCGCAGCAGACATTTCATTCATGCAGTCTGAAAAGATGGAGGTATTCAGTGAGGCTCCTTGCTTGTCAACAGAATATATTCATCACCCCCGAGTCAGATTAAGAGAGGCTGAAATCCCAGCGATGGTAATAGAGGTCAAAGTCGCTAACGGATTATGTGTGGAGGGCAGAGGCACTTCCTGTATGCGCCGCAAGCCTTGTCGAGAACTAACTAGAAGATAATGCAAGGTGGAGGCAGGAATACAGGAACAGTGCTAGGTCAGAGCTGTTTTGAATTTATTGAAGGGACTTACCATCCCAGCATGTATAATTAAACACACTGGAGCTGCTGAATAAAAATCATGTTCGTGTGTACAGTACTTTCTTTCTTCCCATTAATATACTTATTTTTTCTCTATCATTTGCTTCTTTCTTTCTTTCTTTCTTTCTTTCTTTCTTCCTTTCTTCCTTTCTTCCGTTTTAGTTTTCCTATCTTGCCCAGCAAGAAGTTGGGGCAGGGTGTGGGTAGTTCCGAAGCAAGGCGCTGCTGGGCTCATTTTCCCATCCGCATTCTGCTGCTTCACAACTGAATGAGTTGTTTTACAATGAGTCTGATTTATGCTAATGTATGTGATGGCCTCTCAGTTAGGGGGCGTGAAGTTGTTCCCAGACATACACATCACCTCGCCAGTATGTGCATGACTCACCTTTCCCCCTCCTCTTCCAAAATTACCATATAGATGACAACTGATTTTAATGCAGTGTGTACTGTCTGTCGTTGGGGTGTGTGATAGTCTGTAGGTGGTGTCTGGCAATTCAGGCATGTGCTTAGATTCAAGTCATAGACTGTGGACATACACGGACACACGGACACACACACACACATACACACACACACACACACACACACACACATACACACACACACACACGGATACACACACGCTCCCCTCTTCCCTATTACCTCTCTCCTCAGGTGTGCAAACATGTCTAGGACAAACAGCACCCTTTGAGAGTTAAACAATGACAAGGGAGGATGAGGAGGAGAACGGAGAGGCCCCTCACCAACAGTTCTGCCGCGGACGGCTCAGCGTTTTAATGAGCATTCGGGAGCGAGCACGGCAAGTCTCTCGGCAAGACTCCTGGCAAGGCAGGATTACTGCGGGAGAAGTTTATCAGCAGTGTGATGAATTAACATGCAGAGCCACGCCTGGAGCTGTCCACCCGCCACCCCAACGCAATGAGCCTTTATTTCTGTCACATTAATTTTATTTGGGGAAAAAAGACAGGAAAAACGACGAGGCAAAAAAATCCCAAATTTCCCCTGACACCCCCCTTAATATCTGGACTGGGAGCTTTAAGTGTTGCCACTCCAGCATTTTTTACTATCTTTATTACAGAAAGTTTTATAATTAACTGACAGCCATCTCACTAGAGTATTTCATTTTGCCTCTGATTTTAATGTGAATATGACAGCTTTACAAGGTAAGAGACAGAGGGAGGAAAAAAAGAAAATTATCAATTGATGAGGGAATGTACTTCGCAGTGGGTTTTTGCAATTAGTGATTTTCTTTTCAAACTTGGGAGACGTGAGCGAGACCAAGCAAGCAGAGGGGTGTCGAGAATGATCATCACGAACATTCCTCATGAGACCCAAGTCTATGGTGGATGACCGAGGCTAATGTCAACCCGCATTGATCTATGAAGAAAAAGTGCCAGCGCAAAAGAATGACGCTCTGTCTCTCGGAGTGGCACACTTTAACACATCATTTGACACACATGCTCGTGTAATATAGTCTGCTGTATTGGCTAATTTGACCAAACATGGAGGATGTTCCCTAGAGCAAACCTCAACTTATAAGGAGTTAGCCTACCACAGACCAGTGCTTTCATCAGGACAGCACGTTTGTCTTCATCTTCTTCAAAGTGCTGTGGCCTTTCCAAAGTCCTCAAGCCCCCACCCCCCCCCCCATCCCCTCCCCCTTTCCACGACACTCTAGCAGTGTGTCTTCTGGATGTAGATAAATGACAGGAAATAATCGGAAGACTTGAGCTGTATGTAAATTGCAGATAAAAAGACACACGGAAAGGGGGAAAAAAAGCTAATCGGTAAAATGTCACAGGGTGCTTATGGAGGCTACTCCCCTCCTCCCTCTGCCCTTTAAGCACTTTCACCCAAGGCTGCTGCCATTGAGCTGTCCTTCATTTGAATGGAAATGAAGAAAAACATTAACAACACCCAAGGCATGTTTTTTTCCCCTTTTTATGCCCAGGGCTTTGGGGCAGTTCTAGAGGAAACTGAATGTGTTATGGCACCTTGATGCATAAACAAAACAAAAAATGCTAAATGTGTTTCACGGTATTCAGGTTGCTGGGCATTTGCAGTGGCTCCCATTGTAACATATAAACTGAACGCCACAGTGGCATTGGAAGGGAAGCTAAAGCCTTTTTTTTGCTTCTCTTGGTTAGATCTGTTTGCAGTGAGAGGAACCTTTTGCTTATTTATTTATTTTACTTTTTTGTTTAATATCGGCCAACCCCGTTGCGTGCAAATAACACATGCTTGCGAGTTCGTCACAGACGGCAGATATGTTGTAATCCCCTGGAGGACATGCAGGCAAATTATGTTCTGTTGTTTGCCTCTGGTGGAGGGCAACTTTGCTCAGCAGATTAGAACTGTGAGATCATATTTTTCCCTCGTCTGTATTTTGCTGTTTTGACATTTAAAATCTGTCTGCTCTTATTAATATAAACACTAAACCAACAGAGGCCATGATAGAATGAGAGAGCACAAGAAAAGTTATGGCATATGTCTTGAGACAAAACAAGTAAACAGAGAAAAATAAATCAAGTTTCTGTCTCTACTATTAAACTCTTTAGATTATTACCATTTATAGAGGATAAAGGAACAGAGTCAAGTCAAGTCATATTTATTTATATAGCACACTTAAACGCAATGTTATTGACCCAAGGTGCTCAGAAATAAAATAAACAGTAATAAAAACAAAACAAAAAAAGAAATAGAAATAAGATTAAATGAAAAAAAAATAAAAAATAAAAAACAAGGGGAGAAATTAATGGACATTATAGGCCAAAGAAAATAGATGGGTCTTTAAATTTGATTTAAAACTACTGATGGTGGGACAGGACTTAATTTCTATAGGGAGATTATTCCAGAGTCTAGGGGCAGCAACAGAAAAAGCTCTATCACCTTTAGTTTTAAGGGTTGCCTTTGGGACTGATACAAGAAGTTGTGAGGAAGACCTCAGTGGCCTAGAAGGACAGTAGGGACTTAAAAGGTCACAGATATACTGTGGTGCCATTCCATTTAGGGCTTTGAAAACAAAAAGTAAAACTTTAAAATGAATTCTGTAATTGACAGGTAACCAATGGAGTTGGGCCAGCACTCACTTTTTTTATTTTTTTATTTTTATTTGTTTTATTTAATCTTATTTCTATTTATTTTCTGCATGACATACAGTAGCCCTGGTACAATGAAACAAAACTGGTACCCTACTGATTCTGTTAATTGATGGTTTTAACTACGATTCGGATTAGGCTACACCTGATTTTAAAAGGCGGAACTTTTTCACTGCAAAACTTGCACTGTATCATGTAGCCACTCTGCGTCTTTGTTCCAGTAAGAAGAGAAAGAGAGAGATTACCCAGCAATAAGGTTGATGTTTACTTCAGACTTCTGAAATACTTAGCATTACTTCTAGGGATGTAACGGTGTGAAAATTTAACCTCACGGTTATAGTGACCAAAATTATCACGGTTTTCGGTATTATCACGGTATTTCTAAAAGTGTGTTCAATATGTTCAAAAAGCACTGATAGGCCTACACAAGCTGAAATAGTTTTAAAAAGTATCCCGTTCACTTTTTTCTTTATGTTTAATTGGCTATGTGCTTAACTTACCCTACCATAACTTGGAGTTTGCTATTTCTGTTATTTGGATGCAATGAGTGAGACCAAAGTAAGCATTCAAAATAAAACTTAAGGCTACTGTATTCTCCTGATAACGTGAGTGGAATGGATTTAATGTGCACATTTTGCAGTGAAAAAGTTCCGCCTTTTAAAATCAGGTGTAGCCTAATCCGAATCGTAGTTAAAACCATCAATTAGACAACAGAATCAGTAGGGTACCAGTTTTGTTCCATTTTACCAGGCCTACTGTATGTCAAAAGCAGGCTCGGATGAAGCTGGGAAGGATTAAACACACGGTTTCCACACCGCGGTAATCAACAGTGATAATCATGATGTTTGAAATGAAAACGGTAGTTATTATCGTCAACATTTTTATCGCGGTTTACCATTATACCGGTAATCGTTACATCCCTAATTACTTCCAATGCTTATCATTGTTTTCTTTCAAAAGCCAGAGAGACTTGGTAACCAATGGTTCTTTGTCAGAGTGCTTTTTCACTCTGCTATGATCGTTTGCATTCAGAGCAGTTCTTTTTTTGTATTTCTTTTTTGTGATGTCCTCTTTCATGAGGCCTGTTCAAAAACATGTTTTGTCTGTAAGGTGAGGCTGATAGATGTTCAGCACTCACTTCACTTACTTCTATCTCAGATATAGGGAGATCATGAGGGAACTCTATGCACTCAAAAAGAATAGCGTCTAACTCGGGAGTAGATGAACGCCAGGTCAGATGTGGAGCCAGTGTCTGGTTTGAGTACACGGTGTCAGACTTGACTGTCGTCTCACTCCCTGACACAAACAGGGACAGGCACCCACCGCAGGCTCCACGTTTTTATTTCACTGATGTGTGATGCCTCAAAAAGTTTTTATATCTCTTTTTCAAGTCCAAATGGTTTAGTATCTACATGCCTTAGAGAGATATTTGAGCTTATACAGCACTGCTTTAATCATGCGTACCGGTTAGGTGCCAGTGGAAAAGTAGTGGTTAAACACCACCACTTTCTGAAGCTCTCTTAACATCTCAAAGTTTGTGTTGGGCCCGTCCACTTCTTGGACACCTCTCTCAAGTCTTTCAGCTCCCATTAATGATCAGAGCTTGCCAAACCGATCCTTTTCATTTCAGGCATCTCGTTGCCTTAATACATTCATGCCCATAGGAGACATTTATGAGATAGACTGTTCAGATTTAGAAGGTAAAAAAAAAAAAGTGCTGAGGTTGGTGGATGAAGAGCGAGGTGTCTCCACGTTCAAAAGTCGAGCTGGGAGGGGGTGTTGTGATCTGGGCTTGAACTTTGAAGGGCAGGTTTGATGTGTGTTTCTCGTCTGCCCTTCAAAGGCAAAGATGTAATGGAAAGCCCTGTCAGATCTCAGGGTGCTGGACATAGGGGGGGAACATTGGTAGAATTCAGGACATGGGAACTGGGCGGAGACCTCTGCAGTGATTGGAGGTGTGAGAAAGGACCTAAGCTCTGATTGGCCCGCACAGGAAAGTATGTGTTGGTGGTTTGTTCATCGGTTGACGAATATTTAGGGAGGTGAAAATGGGACATTGCTTCTTGCTTGTGCTCATAGAGGGTTGACAGGGGCCACAAAAGAATTTGCCTATGCAGCATAACCTGAATGCACAGC
Source organism: Alosa sapidissima (assembly GCF_018492685.1). Lineage (NCBI taxonomy): Eukaryota > Metazoa > Chordata > Actinopteri > Clupeiformes > Clupeidae > Alosa > Alosa sapidissima. The sequence goes on from NC_055960.1 coordinate 20,077,050, forward strand.
TCACTCTATAAGGCTTGTATTATAATACTCTGGTTCTCCACCCTTTTTTTTCAAGTTAATGTACAAACCTGCCTTTTTGCACTCTAACATTTAGCATTTTACATTTCAGTCAAGCTGCCAACATTTGTTTCTACTTTTTAAAAAGCCTGGCTTTTTTTGTTTGTTTTTTACCATTTTGGGATAGCTATTTTCATACCATATCTAAGCGTGGAGCTTTGAGCAGATGCTCTACACATTATATCCACAGTTTGAACAATGAGTGCTGGAACAGTCTGGAGACAGACAGGTACATGATCAGAGATGGCAGATGGCAGCGGCTGCTGTGATTAAAGTTCCTCCCTGGTGCCATAGTCGTGAGTGTCAGCAGAGTTTAAAAGCCCCTCACTCTTTGGACAGAACAATGAGAGCAAATGGCAGGCCCAGGGATCATTCTGCCAGCCGCTGCGTACGAAACGAAAATGAGACTGTGTGTGTGTGAGAGAGAGTGAGAGTGAGAGAGAGAGAGAGCAAGAAAGAGAGAGAGGATGTGTGTGTGAGAGAGAGTGAGAGTGAGAGAGAGAGAGCAAGAAAGAGAGAGAGGATGTGTGTGTGTGTGTGTGTGTGTGTGTGTACAGTGTGTGTGTGTATGTGTATGTGTCTGTGTGTGTGTGTGTACAGTGTGTGTGTGTGTGTGTACAGTGTGTGTGTGTGTGTGTGTGTGTGTGTGTGTGTGTGTGTGTGTGCAGTTTGTTTGCTGTAAGAGAGACAAAGCAGCAGGGGAGAGGAGACAGATATACGGATCAGTCTTAAGTATGCTGTAAATGAATTGTTAGTTGTTTGGTTCTTGTATCAGCCTTGTTGCATTTCGTGTTTATAGAATTGAAAGCTTTTGCACTTCAAATGAGGGATGAGATAACATGCCCCTAAAAGAAAGATGTTACAAAAGGGCCAATCTGTCCTGACGAAAGACACATCTTCATTATGTAAGAATATTTGTGGTCTCATAATCATACCTGCTACCCTCTGTATTGAGTAACGCCAGATTGACACCCAGACAGCATAATTATATGACTGGAGTAGTCACATGGTAATATTTCTCATGAAGCCATGCATTGTAGGTTCATGAGAGGTTCACTGTTGTCTATAAATCTGCTGTCCTGTAGATGGGTAGGATAGTGGGTAGGAGCCTGTACATAAACAAAAGCAGGTGATGGCAAATAGTAGTAGAGAGGAGAAGAGAGACACTGAGATGGAGTGAGGCTGGCTTTTGTGTGATGTGCGTTTTGAAAGGTAGCCGACGTGGCGACTGGAGCTTCCAGCATGGGCCTCATTCGCTGCTTGTGTGCGCCTTTGTCTTTGACGTCAGTCGTCAGCAGGTGAATAATTCACGTGGCTGGAAGTTCATGCACAGTTGAAGTGCAGCCAGCCGCACCGAGTATTGACGTGTACCCAAACGATGGAAGGGAAACCGTTCCTATAATCACATCTATGACAGGACTGCCCCTCACATAGTTCTAAACATCTCTGTTTGTGTGGAACTGGGCCTTGGTTTGGCTGGGGCGTCTCAACAGAACTGTGCTGTCTCATGCAAGACATACTTTTCCCTCTCTTCGCCTGCCCAATCTTCTTGTCCATGCTGTCTCCCCCATGTGGCTCTGTGCCTTACTAGAGGGCCCTCCCTCTCTCCCCCTTTCTCTCTCTCTCCCTCTCTCCCTGCCTCTCTGTCTCTCTCTCTCTCTCTCATCCCTCTCCCCATCCCCCTTCGCGCTCCTGCTCTCCCACTCTCCCACTCCCCCACTCCCTCTGCTTTATTCATGAGGAACTTCTGCATGCAATGTGGAGGTAGCTTCTCCCTGTGGGCCAAACACTGAGTTCTGTACCAAACAAGAGCACTTGATGCTAACGGTTATCAATAACCTTGAAATGCTTTTGCTCCAATGCCCAATTTGGTTTCTTTGGTGTGTGTGTGTGTGTGTGTGTGTGTGTGTGTGTGTGTGTGTGTGTGTGTGTGTGTGTGTGTGTGTGTCTGTGTGTGTGTGTGTGTGTGTGTTTGTGTGTGTGTGTGTGTGTGTATGTGTGTGTGTGTGTGTGTGTGTGTGTGGTGTGTGTGTGCACGCACCCTTGGCTGATAAGGGAGAAGCCAAAATAAAGCATTACTGTGCAGTCTTCAAGGGAAACCAAATTGTAACTGTGTTATGAACGATCTGGGGTGCCTGAAAAGGCAGAATACTTTAGTCTGTCATAATACCAACTCACTCCATCCCATGCATCAGCAGGTCCATAAAATTGCACTTAAAATAATCAACAACAAAAAAATCCAATAACCCTTATAGAGGTATGTGGTTTGGGTAGTACAACTAAACAATTCTGTCTGTTATGTTAATAAAAGCATACATTATCCACCTTAAAATGACACAAGACAAATGGATGTTTAGGATGGATGTTTAGAGTAGCTATTTTTAGAAGTGGACTATGAGCGGTGTAAGTTAATAACTTTATAGCTTGTCACAGTGGTAATGCAATGGGCTAATGTAAATATCATGTACCTTCCCAATGGCTAATAAAAATGTTGCTTACATCTGAAGACAGATACTGTGGTAATATGGAAGATGTTGTATAAATGCAGGTTAATTGAAAGAGGATACATCAGGTCATATGCACATTTCCATTGCTTGAGGACTACTGTCACAGTTTTAATATAATGACTACATGTATTGTAGACTACATGTATACTATCTGTGCTACTGTTTATTGGGTTTTATACATATTTAAAAGAATGATTGGCAGTATTATGTTGTGGGGACTCGGATATGTTATTTTACAAAGATTGTAGCTTATAACCAGTGTCATCTTCTCTATTTTGTCACTGACATTTTGGCCCCGTTCATCTTCTTCTAGGTGAACATGGACATTTGAAAATATACCTGCCCAAGAAACTGCTCGAATGTCTGCCCAAATGCTCCTCCCTGCCCAAGGAGCGACACCGTTGGAACACCAATGAGGTAAGAGACCATGCCAGAACTCTTCACAGCCCTCTTCAGAATGCAGCCTGCTAGACGGGGGAGTCAACTGTCGTGACTCCCTCAGCCTCCGAGGAAGAAGGGCACCAAATTGATGGGTTTTTCCCAAGAGTTCTCTCAAGAACCAAGGCACATAGAATACAAGGGGCTGAGAATGATCATTACTTTGCACATATCACATTTCAACACCGGGCTAGTCAAACATAGCCTCCAGCTGAGTTCACCTCCCCCTCTGTGCATTACATGCAGACAGTCTACTGCCATGTCAATTCAAGACAGATTCAATTTTTCATGTAATATTACTCATTAGATTTAAAGAAATGTATTGGGCTATGTGTTCTATTGTGTGATACGTTCAATTCACTTGGCAGTTTCATTTGAGGAGAATTGAGACCACAGACCTTTATGAACCTGCATGATAAAGTTAAGCTGTGAGAGCCGAGCGATCCAGGCCGCCCTGTTTGCCAGCTTTGGAGCTTTGTTTTGACTGGCAGCGTTGGCTAGTCCTGGGAGGCCACTGCCGAGACGGCGTCTGACTCAAGCCAAGCTCTTAATGAGATCAGCTGGAAACAAATCACTTTCACCAGGTTATCAAAAGGGAGGGAGGCCAAAGAGACACTTTAAAGGAACCACTTCATTTCAAGCTGGTAACCCTCCCACCCCCACCACTGTCCCTGCTGACACAAACACACAAACACACAAACACACACACACACACACACATACACACACACACACACACACACACACACACACACACACACACACACACACACAAACATTCAAGCATTCTCTCAAACACACATACACACTTTTCTCATGCTCAATTAAAATAGCCTGGAAACTCATAGGGGATGTTATTCACTTGCACTCCAATACAAATTGGTGGCATATGGTAGCAAAAGTGATTCTGGCATGAACAGAAATGCCAGTATAATTCTACTGTCTTTTTCAGTGTTTTACTGTTATGTTACAGCTGTAGAACAGTATTGTGCTATCTTTTATTAACCTTCTGTCTCAGGTATTGCGGCATTTGAAAGTCAAAAATAACTTTTATAAATGTTTATAAATTGTTTGGAGGTTGCGGCTCGCCCCTGAATGCTTTAGAATATTTTGTGGTAAACAAACACTCTGGATTCATTTTAGTGCAAACTAGCCCATAGTTTGAGACTGACACTGTTGATAAGGTTTACACACAGAAGCTGGGGAAAATGAAAATTTCTGCTTACTTATTCTGGTCTGTGAGACATGCATATTACCTCTTGCCATTTTCTTGAACTTCCTGATATTTCTTCGCATAGTTTTTTTTTTTTTTTACCATGATGAACCATACAACCACTTGGGAGAAAAGAAAACGGCATTATTTTTTGCCTGATAGGACTTGGGACAAAGCAGTAATTTGAGCGTTGATTGATTTCACATTGGAAATTCATGAGATTTTTTCGTTCATTGCATTTTGTATCCTGTCACTGACAAAGGGACATCCATACAGTTTTGAAGGCCTGAGATATATGCACAGATGACAGTATGTGTCATGTTTTTATTGGTTTATATACACTTCTGAAGTTTATGGCAACATATTTAATGCACAAAACACACAAACTTGTGTCCTGGTTCATTCTCATAAAACAGCCAGGCCAGCACTAAACAGACACATTGCAGTCTAACATCTTATTTTCTTGCCTCTCCAGAACTCCAGTCATACCACAACTTGTGTGCTTCAATGATGTGTTTCCCTTTGTGTAGAAGTTTACTCACACAAGCGAGCCCTTTTGATTTTGCACTGCGCAAACACTTTTTCCAGATTGAGGCTTTTTGTATCATAGCTGCAGGTAGGATATGTCAAGCATAGTTGTCTCTCACTGAATGGTTAGACTGTGTTCTTGATATTAGAATACCAAAACCCAGGATGTCCCAGTGTGGTTTCCTTCAAAGCACTCTTGCTCTCTTCCGTCTCAGCTTCCAAAAAGAGCCAGGCAAACTTTTCCGAAGTGAATAAGGAAGTTCAGCTTTCTTCCACGATAATAGTGGATGTTTGTCTCCGCAATGCAACCACAACAAAAAAGCATCTGAACTCAGAAGGAAAGCACAAAGAAAAGGAAAGGAAAAAAAGGGGGAAGCTTGGCACGGGAGTCAGTGTGAGGGCATTTGAAGCAAACCCCAGTGATTTAAAGCCATCTTCTCCTCAATCGTTACACACAACTACACATTTGAGTCTGCATTATATGTTTATTTTGTTGTTTTTTGTTACATCAGATTTTTTGTTATACAAAAAGTATGCGCTGTGACTTTCAGAGTGCCCTTCAGAGCCGGGCGTCATCATTGACTCTTGGTCCCAGCAGAGTGAGTTTTTAAGCATTCTGAAAGAAAGAATGCCTTTGTCATTAATCTAGAGGTTCAGCTTGTGACACTTTACAATACACCAGGGTGCCAGTAAGTAGCACACAGGTGTTCTCTTACGTTTCAGAGGACTAGTCAGCTCTGGAGCTTCCATTTCCCGCACACTGTGGGTATAGGCGCAGTCCAAAAAATAAATAAATAGATATTTTACCAAGCGCCCGTCTTGACACTCCAAGGTGCATTTCTCTCTTAAAAAATATGTTTTGCATGCATCTCCAAATCTTTCTTCATGCGGCTGCTGTAAATATCTTATTTGAGACGTGTCACCTGGTGGCCACGGGATGCACTTGGTGCGTCAAAAGGGTATCTTACCACCTCTCCATTCACATAGCCCCTGTCACTGTGGTGAGAAAGGACCATTTACTCTGACACCTAGGCAGCCTCGGCCAGAACGAGGAAGGAAGAAGGTGCTGCATTGTTGTCTCTGTTTTGGAGCAGGTACCTGCACAGACTCAAATGCCTTTAACAGCCCCTGACAGGATGCTACTCACCACGTAATTCCTTTTTCCACTATTACCTTTCTCCTCTTGAGCTTTGCATACAGCAGTCGAGCAAGTACATTACCCAAGACCTTTTCCTGGAAACTGAGATAAACTGGTGAGATGGAAACAATGAGGTAAAAGGGGGAGGCTACAAGGTCAAGAGCAGAGGAGGAATGAGACGAAGTCCACCCCCAAACAACCCCAGCGTTTCTATGCCCATTAACACAGGACTGCACTCCCTGCAGAGTCTTGTTGATGTGGGCTGTCACATCGGTTTAGTTACAAACCTCCATGTTTCCCAGTTTGTCAAATCAATGCAGCTCTGACAACTGTGTTCTCTATGACTTGCAGTCACTTTAAGGTCAGAGCGAAATCAAACGTAGTGTTTGTAAACATCCATCTGCCCTGCTTTCCTTGATTGCACTTCCCTGAAAAAGGAATGAAGAGCAGCAGAAAGCAGCCTGACGTCTGTGAGCGTTACACCAAAAAACGGGCCAGGATATATTTATTAACCTTATCACCATAGCTATAGGCAACTTGTCACGTCATGCTCAAGAAGCCACAGATGCTCTCGCCGTGAGATAGCGGTGGCGTTGATGCATTGAGCGGAGACTCAAGGTGAGCCTCCATAAAATAATGTCCTTCAGGCACAGGGACTCTAAGCTGTCCTTAAGCCCAAGCCAGCTTCCATAGCCGTCCGACATGCCCCAGTGAGACCACCTCCATTCCAGGCTGTCGCCACTGATTGCCATCTCCCCTTAAGTCCTCCATCTTTGAAGGATGCGACACACAAGTGGGGAGAATAAAGAATAATCCCCCTCCGGCCCCTCAAGCACCACCACCTCTTTTTTTTTCTGATTAAACTCGTTGCTACCCTTGAGTTAAAAAGCTGGAGTCAGGCCTCATGGAGGGAGTGGTGGGGTTTCATTCAAGTGGCATCAGAAAGAGCTGCCTTTCTCCCCCAAGTCCTGGGACTCTTTTATTCTGTGCAGTGGAACCCAGATACACTCTGTCCCTTTGGTCTGTCTCACTAAGGTGAACTTCTGAGCAGCGGAGAAGGTGTTATGCTCGGCAGGCGGCCTGCGTGTTAGCCGGCTGAGAAACGCACGGGACAGGGAATGAGAGTGGGAGAGGAGTAAAGTAGGATGTCGGAAAGGGAAACGAGAACAGAGAGAGAGATAGAGAGAGAGAGAGAGAGAGAGAGAGAGAGAGAGAGACACACACACAGAGCCAAAAAGAGAAGGAGCTCCATCTTCAGCTGTGTGAGGAGAGGGGAGGGAGTGAGCAGAGCCCATCCAGACTCACCAGCAGCCCTCTTAATGGGAGCAGGTGCTTCAGTGCCGGCCACGGTGGCCTCCCGCCGCTGCTTCCTCCAGCACGATCTGCATGAGCGGCAGGGAGGCTCGGCTTAATGAGCGCACTGCAACAGGATGATCCAGAAGTCTGACAGAAGACACACGCACGCACACACACACACACACACACACACACACACACACACACACACACACACACACACTCACACACACACACGCACACACGCACACACACACTGACACACACACACACACACTGACACACACACTCCTCACTACCTCCTCACTGCTGAGCACTGTCGAGCCATCTCTGAGCAACTGCTGATTGGTGAGGCTCCTCCCTAACATTTCCTTAAACTATTCTGAATAGATGTCTTGCTATCATTTAACAATAGGTAATTTAAAGAGAGTCTGGTCTTCCAAACGAAAGGAGGACCAGAAGCTGAGCAGGACAATAGGACATCAGGGAGGACACAGAGACGCAGCGTAGCAGCCGGACACTCCTAGAGTGGAATAGATTATCGTGTGGACGTCCCCCTGCTGACATTCATGCCTCTCTGAGTGCATCTCTCAGCAATGTGTGCACTGGACACACACACACACACACACACACACAAATACATCACACGTCAGCCACATAGCGGCAGTACAGCAAAGCAGCACAAGCAAAGGACAGGGAACGAGGGATAGAGGGAGTGAGAAAGGGAGGATAGGGAGATGGAGTGACGGGTGGAGGGGTGCTTTGTGTTGTGGCGCACCAGCCACTACACTAGATGAGAGGCTCCATCAGCTGGAGATGACCCATGAGGTGTGACTGTAGGACTCCATATCGCTCTCTCTGCCCTCCCTGCACGGGCTTCCTGAGCTGTGACCCTTATTGAGGGTAATGACACGAACCTCTATTAGGTTGAAAAATACACATTCCTGAATGACCACACACACACACACACACACACACACATACACACACACACACAAGCAAGTAAAAAATGAAATCGGAGTCAGAGAGGGGAAAAGCGATAATGGGGGCTGTGATAAAGATGAGGACAGAGAGAACACGAGGGAATGACAAAAAGTCAATTCCTGTCATCATCTCTGTTTTTCCTCCTTCAATCTTTTCCCCCCGTTGTGTCTGCCACAACCCCCCTGCTGTTGCTTTTAAGCACCTGGAGAAATGTGCCTTTGAAGGAGTCCCTGCTCCGTCGGAAGTCTTGTACCGTTGTTTTAATGACACTCTAATAACCGATGTTTGTTTTTGTGGCGGCGAAATGATCAAGTGTCTGAGAGATAGTGCAAAGCAGATTTATATATAATATCCCAATATATGGTTTAATGTTCTATGTTTCTCATAAATCAGCCACTTAAAATAGCTACATCGAAGTAGCTCTCCTCCTCTCCTCTGTATGATTCTATGTATACTGTATAATCCCAGATGGGGAAATGGGAAAGTGCCTGGGTTAATTTCACTACTAATTTAATATTCCTTCTTATTTAGTCAGTGCCATGTAGGTCATTGATTACGGTAGTCTTGGTGTCTTCTAACTCAGCAACTGGTTTAGGTAAGAATTGCCTTGCTAACATATGGTTATCATTGCTTTGCCATGACAATCATTCTGCATCAAGTAAGAAATGCATACGGTGGAGTGCCTTTGCATCTTCTTGTGAATTGCGCCTCTCCTGTGGACATCTGAATAAATATATACAGTACTGTGCATAAGGCTCAGGCACCTTACATGTTTTGTTTCAGCAATGCTATAAGGACCATATTGTTTATTTCTCACTTTCTTAATTAGAATATGACTAGAGAACACAGGAAATATGTACACAGTAGACCATTTAAATACACATAAAATGTTGTTTTTGTTGTGATACCAGACAAATTTCAGTCTCAAACTACCATTAGATTTGTTGTTTTAGCAGTGTTATAATGACCAATCACCCAATGGAGAAGCTCTTGATGGAGCTGTCGTTCCCCACCCAGGCCACTGATGGGCATGTCTGGCCTGCCAGAAGCTGCTGGTACAGTAGATACAGCTATGATGGGGGGTCTCGAGATCAGCTGCTGACTTGACCGTCTTTTAACTTAATGTTTTTTATATTCCCTCTATCTTCTGGTTGAATGAGAAATAAACATATACGGTCATCATAACATTTCTAAAACAACAAATCTAATGGGTGCCTAACACTTTTGCACAGTACTGTACATCTTGATTGAACTTCCTCTCTGTGACTGGGTATCCTGTTTCACTTTGGTATATTCCATGTTTCTAACAGGCCTCATATATCCTGGGGTATGTGTGCAGTTGTTTATGTTTGCTGGGAGTACATGTAGCAAGTGGCCAAATGTTTGCACTAAACGCGACTTTAATAATTAAAGGGATCGCTGGATGATTTTTTAATACTGTTTTGGTGATCCAGAGAGGGCGGGTTGTCATGTCTACATGTTCTTGTGTTCTCGCTGCCCTGCGGGTCTCCTGTGGCCTCTTGGATCCAACCCTACAGAGATGTCATGGCATAGTTTCACAGCTGTAATTGAACTGTTTTCGTAAAATATGGAGTCAAAAGTAATCCCCATCCAAAACACGGACTCAGACCTCAATCCATCCCAGTTCACTTGATGGCTGGGGATGGGCCAAACTCATAACTCACTCAACTCGTATACAGCTCTGCATTACAGAGTATGTCGTGCTGAATGATTTGATCTAAATGGGTGATTTGGAGGGATTATCATCACTAAACGTTTTGCTAATGCAGCGTGGTTATTGCTTATCGACAAAAACGTCCTTCAGCTCACTTTAGCCTATTTCGCATTTCTCTGCCCACTCCTGAAGATTACTCTGATGTGACGAAACACGGACCAGGTTGTGCAGTGAAGTGCTGTCTGAACGCTCATTTTCCATTCAACCCTCTTCCCTCTTAAAATTCACCTCAGATTGTTAGGTGTCATGTTGTCACCTGACCCATGATATCTTGAGGTGCGAGATTCCTCGAAGGGCTTTTGAATTCCACTGGTCCTCAGGAAAGCATATTCAAACATATCTCGCTCAGGGCGTGGCCACAGCTCTCAAATGCTGGCAGGGTTACACTTGGCAGGCAATCAGGCATGTATAGAAAATCTCTATTATGTAGGCTTATGTCTGGTGAGCTTGAAATGGAATCATATTACCTTGCTTCAATGACAAATCCTCCCACCATTTTTGTAGACCTTTCAGAGTATTTTTTCATGTTTCGAATATAGATGTGCCTGCCTCTTCCCATGTTAAGTAGACAGGACTGGTATTTTTATGGTATGAATTTATGCCTGCTCTTTGGGCCTTTTAAAATTGAATTACTGCTAGGAAGGAGTAAATACAAATAAAACATGATAAATATGAAATAGCAAGTTGGGGGCAAAAACTAACCTTGAGATTGTAAACCCACTCCGTCCGTCTTGTCTCATCTCGTCTCCTGATCCTATTGAACCCTCTTTCCCATCCCATGTTTAAAATAATCTGGGCGTCAGCACCACTCGTGTGGTGGTATCCCTGTGGTCTGCTGGACCCCGGCTCTAATCTCTGCCTGCTCTCCTCTGGGTCCTTCCCGCCGCTCTGGCCCACCCCCAGACTCTCGGCAGATAATCAAACCAAGGCTCCACTGCTGAGCCACTGAGCCCGTCAGGGGGTTCTGGGAGTTGCGGTCCATGTTTGTCCAGGCAGGCCTCCTGTGGTAGTGCATAGCCTCAAGGTTAGGTGCCCCCCCCCCCCCCTCTGCACCCACCTACCCACAATGCCGTTCTCGCTCAAGACCTACATCAGAGATCTGCTCACTTCATCTCTGAAGAGTGCAAACAATATCAATTTTTGTGTTTGAAGATTTGTATTTGCAGAGTAATTGCTTTTTTGCCAAAACATCCCCAGATCTCAGCAGCATTATTAATGCACCTTCACACACAACATCAATAACTGTTTCTGACTCATATTTTGTCTCATGTCTTAGTGAACTCTATGAGAGCCTGCGTTAGGAATTCTCTCCAGAAAAAAAATGAATCCTCGTAAGGCTCAGATGCAGTCACTACTTACATTGTTTGATGGAATTTTCTGTCACCCCAAATTTGACACAACCTGACCTGACCTGGTCATGGGTAGCTTCTGCAAAGTAAAAAAAAAAAAAATCCCCGCTTGTTGAGTGGAATCCTTGGGCTTCCCTGCGGAGTGGGCTTAGCTTAGCTGGGTATTCCTGGGATTACAGCTTCCTTGTAAGGATTAGAAAATTGCTGATTGGGTTGATCTAATTCTTGAGCGAGAGGAGCCCAACTCTTGATGTTTAAAGATTTATTTTTAATACATTTCCCCCTTGTGTGGAAACAAATTAAGCAGACCTTTTCAGCTGTCACTATAGCAATGAGCTTACTCTTCACCACTTTGCATTTTGCTTCTAGGAGATATTCTTTTAGTCAAAACAGGAGAGCAAAACTTTCTGATTAAAATGCTGTTTGTCTCCCTTTGGTGGCCTCTAACTGGGGGCTGAGGATCGCGCCTTGCCGTAATTAAGGAGCCGTGTGGACAGCGAATGTTTGCAGAAATGTTTGTGAGCCTCCGAGGGCCGATGGAGGAAAAAGAAAGGTCACACTGCTTTGTTTTCTGGTGCCCAGAAAGGCTTCAGGCCATACGGTGATTTGTGAAGTTGGCTCACCTCATGCTTAGCATATAAATTCGACCAGGTCTCAGCCCCCCTCTGCAGGAGCATCTGCAGCTCCACTCAATACGTCAAAGGGATGAACATAACTGATTTATAAAAGATTTCACCTCGCTCAGACCAACTGGACCAATAAAAGGGTGCATTGGAGTATTAAATATTAAACTTGAATTAGCCACAGTTGAGATTCAGCAATGACACCTTACTTTATTCTAGATACCCAGTAACTAGGGTATTAGATGCAAACTGTTTTCTTGGGAGGAGTGAGGAGATGTTGTAGTCTTTAATGCTTAATGCTACAATCTCCTATAAAGACTACTGTATTTCTTAATCTTTTGTAACTTCAAAATCAATCAACAGACGCATTGTGCCAACCCAGAGGTTTATTTGTTGTTTTGCTCTGGCCTTTGTTTCTCTTACCTCCTAGCCTTATATCTCCTCCTGTCTTTCTTTCCATCTCCTTCTACGTATTTCTCTGTATTGTGTTCACTGATGTGTGAAATTATTCAGCAATAGAGGGATAGATTTCTCCCTGTTGAATTGAACTGCTGGTTAAGGCCTTTGTGTCAGCCTATTGTAATCAACTGCTGGTTTATTTACTGGATCTGTGTGTCTGTGAGTGTGTGTCTGTGTCTGTGTGCATGTATGTTTGTGTTCCTGTGCTTGATTAGGTGCTAGCACTCTAAACATCTGCCTTTTATTCGTTTGCTTGCTTTAAATATCATGTGCTTTACAAAACTGCCAAATGTCTGCTTTGGATCTTTAAATATTTAAGAGAAGCATTTGGTTACATACAATTATTTTCTGAGTTTTTTTTTCCTCAGGTTATTACATCACATCCTAAGAGCACATGTATGTACTGTATACATATATGCAGTAAGTGGTTGAGTCACAACATCATTCAGTTGAATGCACAGTGATCGTATGGGCTGTGTTTACTCCCACTCTTTACTGTCCTACTTGGCTTGCACTTCCTGTGAAGAGTGCATCTCCAATCTACGCAGAGCTGGCTCCGATGGGACACTGGTTCCCTACGTTAGATTTGATTAAACTTACATGATGGCCTGTTCTAAATCAGAGTGGACTCCCTCCACCAAGCGTTCCTGTCCTAGTTCTGACAGGATACTGTCTCTGGCGTCGTTCGTACTTGGATCGAGCACAGTGTAAATAAACCCGCCAAAAGACAACAATAAGGGAGAGTCTAGTGTTTAGTGTGTTAGACAGATGTGTTTAGTGTATGCAAGGCAGGCTGAAATTTCTAAGGACAAGAAAGTGATAAAAGCTTTGCAGAACAGATGCTATACAACTATGGTAACCTTCTCATTCGTGAAGACTTTAAACATTGATGCTGTTGTTGCCTGATAAATAGAGAGAGGCGGACTTAAAGGAAGAAAGAGAAATGAAAGGGTAGTTTGAAGTTATATTAGATAGAGATCAGGACATAAAGAAAGAATGGAGGAAAAATATCACTTACCTTAATGCAAATATGTCATGAGTTAAGTGGCTCAAAATAGAATTTATATAATGTAAAGAAAATGTCTAAAAATATAGAGCACATGGTTTAAAAAGAAAGGTTGTATATTTAGAGAGGAAGAGACTCCGAGCAAATGAGACACACACCTTCAGTGTGTCCCTGTGGACGTGTGCCAATCTTGGGCGCTATCTGTGATGGGCAGTGCGTGGCCTGTCAGCTCCCAGACGAGTGCTCTACTGGGTCGTTCCTAATCTGATAACTCCGTGTTTAATTGTCACCCTCGCCTTGGCTGCCCGGCTCGAGCCAAGGCACTGAGGGACCCGTCGGATGTCCTTGACCTTGTGTGAAGATGCTGAATGCAATCTTCACTGTTCTATTCAGCAGCTTCACACCTTGCTTCAAGAGACCTTTTCTCTCAGTCTAGTATTTTCCTCAACCTTGGGGTCATCAACATAACTTTGAAGGAGCTCTTGATCTGTAGGAGTAGCTGTAGATATAGTAATAATGCATAAAAAATGGCTGTGAAGGCCTCAGCAAAAGCCAAAGGCAGTTGCGGCTGTTATAATAGAAGCATAGACAAAAAATGTGTACCAACCAAACCATAACAGTAAAAGAAAGTCATGAGTGATGACGTGGAAGAAGAATCTTGATGCAGGTTGTTAGCACAGCATCAGAGCTCCCTTTATGAGCTCAATAAAAGACCTGGATGCTTGCAGCTGACAGAAACACAACTCTCCCTCTCTGTTCCGCGAGGAGAGCTCTGGGGTGAGAAAGCAGGTGTCCTGTCCAGAACTGCTTGCACCCCCCCCCCCCCCCCCCTCCCACTCCGCTTAGCATTTACGAGATCTACACATCATACCATCTTTGGCAGGATGACAGGCCGCTCAGAGATGGGCAGTTAGCAGCCCTGTCACGCCACGCTGGACTGGACTGGACCGAGTAAGGATCCGTCAGAGATAGTGAGGACACAGTTGTAGGAACACTGACCCTATATTGTTAGCATTTCAGTAGCGTGCCGCTGACATCTAAATTGACAGGCAGAAGACAGAGGTCCCAGAGTTGACTCAAACTCAGTGGACAGGGATAATGGATGGGGTGATAGTTGCATGTAAGCACAAAGCAGTGAGTCAGAGATTATTGTAAAAAAATCTATTTATGCTTTATCCTCTTCCTTTGGGTTCATTTATATGAGAAGTATATACATGACAGCCTACGGTGATTCACTCTGACCCTCCCTCACCATTCTTCAGTCTAACATCCCAGGCTCGGTCAAGATAGAAATTAGAGATGGTACAATCTGACTCTGCTACACTGCTTTTATTCAGTGGGTTCATGCATGTAATCTGGGTATTTTCAGAATTATTCTTAACCACAGTCATTAATGTCCTGAACCCATAGCTGCCCCCAGAAATGTTTCAGTGAACACACAAACAGTTGCTATGGATGTCCATGAGCTTGGCAAAAAAGGGTAAGGAGGACATTATCTACTTTTGGGGACTTGGATGAGTCTCTGTTTATATAGGTCTTTACTCCCCAACTTGTGACATTGTCACTTTGTGAATATATAATGTCTAGTCAATGAAAAGACGTTTCATCAATCTTTTGCATGGATTATAAATTATGTATACAACGTGTCATGTTTAGACTTCATTACCTTGAGAGTAAGTGATTACCTTGAAGGCTTTTTTAATCTTCTAGCAAACAAAGAATAAAAGTCAAGGGCAAATGCCACATTTAAGAATGTATGCATAAAAGAGGTCTATCTCAAGGTTATAGCCTATGTAAATAGTATTGAATGAGGAAGTGAAAGAAAACCTATTCTAATAACTGAACATTGGCGTTTGGTTCAAAAAGGCTTGCACAGCCTTTACAGTTGTACAGTCTTACAGGAGTGACATTATTTCATCATACTTATGTTTGATCATCTTCAAGGGAAGTAGCCTACAGCAGAAACAGGTGAGGTTTCAATGTACCAATTCAGAGTATTCTCCACTAGACTGATGCTTTAGTGACCAAAACAAAGGCTTGAATCTCAGGTTTCAAATATACTTCAATCTGAATGAAAATAACATTTGAGTGCAATTTCCCTACAGAATATAACAATGTGGTAGGAATGTTAATCCGTGTCTGTGACAACTGCCCTAATGTGGCTGTGGCTAGTCTAAACGGAGCTTGATCTGGTTTTGAATGCCAAGTATCTTTCTGAAGGTCATGGACATTAGAGTAACAAGGCCTAATCCAGTTATGAAAATAAATTCCTAAATACATAAAGTCATTAGTGGACAGGATTTAGGGATGAAGATTGGACAATCTAAGCCATCACCTTTGCCCCCTAATCATCCTCTCAAGTCTGCTTTAATGGGGTTCATCCAAGCTTTCTATTCAGCTTCTTGCCACCGCAAAGATTGATCCCTGGGTGTTACAGTCATGCACACATTCCAGTATACTGAGAAGGGCAGTCTGTCTGAAGACTCTGGTCTAGAGTCTTCACTTGACCCAAGGAGGAGGCCATGATACTGTCCCTGCAGCTTTTAGTTTCATGGTGTTTCGCCTGCCACTCTTTGCAAGACCTCCCCCCCCTTTTTTCCCTGCCTGTTTTCAGTCTGCCCTTGTCCTTTAGTAGAACCTTCTGCCCTCATTAAAAATCTGCAGAGTGGTCTCACGCACCAACCCCCGCACAAACTGCCACACACAGTGCTGTGTGAAGTCGTATACATCCAGTGGAATATGTAGCGCTTTAGCGTCCTTATTGCCAGGTACTTTCCAGAGCCATGTTTACATAATCAGTCCATGTTCTTGGTGCTTCAGCGATTTTGAACAATGAAAAGGTTATTCCAAATCACCAGACCAGTGGAGGCAGCTTACCTTGGGGGAGGTCGAGTGGAGAGGTCTAGCTGGCCCTTAGTGCCCCAGCCTACCCCCCCACTCCCCTCCTACACCCCCACTCCTTTCCTACACTCCCTCCCTCACCCTTCCTCACCCAACACCACTCAATCACTTGACTTTTCATTCCACTCTGGCGCAGTGGGTAGACGGAATCTACCCACCCGCCTCACCTCTCCATGTGTCTCATGGGCTGTCTGACAGCAAACCCCTGGCAGGCTTAACATGCCATTTGAATGATCTGGCATCATGAACCGTAGTGGGTGTTCACAGCACCGTCAGCCATTTTGAGCTCTGTCAGGTCGGTGTGTGTCAATAGTCCCCTTTGTCCTCAAGCTGTCAGCGCTTGGAGGGAAGATGCATCCCCGGAATCAGCAGGCTGAGATGGCATGTCTGCCTTCCTCTGGTATGGCAGTGTTGCAAATGCAGCCAAGTTTTGTTGAGCGACAATGGCAGTTCTCGCTGAAGGTGAGATCCTCCATCTCAGGACTCTAATTGAAGGCTGCTGTTTGTCTGTCTGTGACAGAGGTCCAGAGTTTTCTTCCTGCCGTGCAGAATGAAGAGAAAAATACAGTTGTTTTTCCCTTCCGAAAGCCAACACCCTGCTGTAGTATAGCGCTTAATTATTGCTAATGGACTGACTTATCGAGTGAGAGCTGTGCGCTACTCTCAACTGTCTCTCCTCGCCATCAGAGTCATTCTGATGGAGAGTGAAGCAGCTAGGTGAGTGGGTATTTAAAGGCACAGTCGTGCTACATGTCCAGGTCGTGTCATCCCAGCCGAAGCTGCTCTACTTACACGCTTGACTCCATGATGCCTCCCACCGAGGCATAGTGACAGATGAATGGGTATTGTTTACGTAAGTCTGAGTCATTTCTTTGGCCTTTCTCATGTCAAAATAGTGCCTGACACAATTGGCAGCTTGATGGCAAAAAACAACACAACTCTCTGAAAACAGCTCTCAGCACTGACAAGGCTTCCATGGCCACGGTTTCACTATTGTCATTCAGCTTACTGGCATATGGGGCTTACCTGCTAAATGATATGCTAGGCTGCTAGAATTTAGCATTAATTGTCCACACAGGCACTTTTTGTCCATCACCCTGGTGGGGTGGGGGGGGGGGGCAGTTTAGCATAATAAATGAAGTGGTGAGTTAACTGTTGGATGAATTCAAAATTCTGTCACTTCATTAAGGCAGTTCAGCCTCTGATGTTTTCAGAGACAAAGTTGGCCACACAAATATTTACAGAGAAGTGGGCGGCTAAACCAGTAATCCTTTTGTGTGCAGATTTAGTTTAGTGTATTCTCCAGCTCCCACATAGCCACAGTAATCATGTTAGGTGAGACAAAACAGGCAATTTTATGCTTGTTGACAGGTCTGCTAAGAAGTGGTTAAATTGTGTAAAGTGATTCAGAGGAAGCGGTTGGCTGTGATACCATGCTGATAACATAAATAGATACTATGGTGGATATTACTGCAAAACTCCATTTTTTTACTGAAAACTGTCAACTCAATCACTCAATCAAACTCAGTCAATTAGGTTGGAGTGCCTGGATGAAAATGTGGCTTGCATGTGGATAACTTTGCCCTGAAATATTTGTATAGTTTTGAAAACTCGTTAATGGTATGGTCGTAAAAAATAAGCTTTTACATAATTTGTCATCTGAAATATTGGTGGTTCTACTCTCAGACCATCAGCTCATGACCATATAAATCACATGCTCTGTCACTGCTGATGAAATGGTAGAGACTGGGTAGTGTAATAACATGTACTGACCCAGCGGTGGAGATACGTCTCGTAAAATAAAAAATAAAAACATTGTCCATCATAGGCTGGCACCACACACTACACACATTACAGGGAAAGATTGTGCTGTGAAATGTTCTCGCACCACAGCTGAGTTTGAAACAATTTCTGGCGATATCCTCCCGTTGAACTGTCATCAGCCCCACGGTAAGGTAAACATGCCCTCTGAAACAGCTCGCCAGGGTGCTGTGCCGCGCCAGCGGCCGGCGAGGAAATGAACAGCCGACACATTTCCCTCCGAGCTCAGTTGATTCATGGCAGCACTCGCAGGTCTTCTCAATGCGCTTACACCACCCTCTCCCCACACCACACCGCTTGCTCCCTCCCCCAGCCCACAGCCACCCACCCTCCACCAAGCGTTGCATCAGAGATAGGACTCTTCCTCCCCAATGGTTTCACTCCCTTTTTCCAAACTCCTTCGTTCTTCCGTTCTTTTTTTTTTTTTCTTCTTTTTTGCTGCTGCTGTGTGCGCCTGCTTATTACTGTTATTTTAAAAGAGGAGGCCCACGAAGGGCCCCACTTGCCTTTCCTCGTGGTTTGTGTGTTTGGTTTGCGGCCACATCCGATCAATATCACTTGCGTGAGCTGCCAGCGCCGAGGCCAAATTCCCCTGTCTAATTACAAAGATGGGCTCTGGGAGACCCTCGTGTCAGTGTGTTTACTTCCATGTTTATTTTTAATCCTGGCACTCCAGTCTGCAGCCAGGGCTTGCCTGGGGCCTGCCTCTGGTTCTGAACTCCTCCAACAGACAGCATGGCCCCTCTGCTAACGCTTACTGTAAAGTAAACGTTGCCCATATTTGCAATAATAAACTGTCTTTTTTGATGATTAGCAGGGCTACAAATGGCAACTGCAGTACCAGAAGGCTTCTTTTTCATGCTTCTTTATGTATCATTTATTCTCCTTCATTTTTAATCACCCCTCTTTCTTTCTTTGCTGAAATATTTCATGTGTTTTGAGAGTAGCGAGTAATAATTGCTAATTAGACCTTCAGGCTCCAGTGCGGAGTGAGAATCCCTCGCATGGAGACCCGGGGTTGTCTGACGTGCACAGCATACCGCCTGCCAGCGATACGCCACTTTCTCTCCTTTCAACAAAACGCATAATCATTCCATCAGCAGGTGTCAGCAGAGAAACAAAATGTCCCGCTCGGCTCCGATAATCAGCTTTCCATTTCAAAGCGAGGCAGAGGTCTTGGCTTTTGTTTAGCGGTTGTCACCCCGCCTCTTCCCCGCTCCACCCCTGCGTCCTCGCTCGCGCACCTGTCCGATTTGATTTTGCTTCCTTCCCCAGACTTTCGTTTGATCCTCGTCAAATCCGCCGTTGCCCGCTTCCTTCAAAACCCCCGGACGTGTCGGTAGGCTCTCGTGTGAGCGAGGTATTTGTGGGGTTGACAGAGTGAGGCAGGCAGGTTGTAGCAGCGATCCAGATGAAGCCCTTGGCCAAGCGGCGTGGTCACAGATGAAAGCGCAATGCGCTTCTGATACACTGATCAAAGCCGCCCGGCACAGGACACCAAAGCGGCACCTGGAATTCCAATGGAAGGATTCCATATTCCATATGAAAAGGGGGTGGAGGGCAGAGTCAGTCACACCTACTGTATGTAATCAGCGCCTCAAGTGTTTGTGTTGGTGCGTTCAATTATTTGAAAACATCAGAGTGCTTAGCTCCTTCTGGGCATGTCCCCCCCCCCCCATTTTATTAGAAAAAAATACTGCTAATTAGGAGAGATTAGCGTTGTAGCAGGGTCTGTTGTCACTATGACAATGCCACTGGGGTTTTGACTCTTTTAAAAGTTAGCCTCTCACTCTAAAATTTGTAGTGTGTGACCTGTGATGTTAAAAAGTGACTTAGTCATCCATCAGGCGTGCCAGCTCGGCTGCCAGTTAATGTTATCATCATCTCTGACCAGTTAATAGCAGATGGCTTTAGCCACTTTTCTGCATTATTATTAGAGTATCACACAATAGCCATGCAGGCTAAGTTAAATTATTCAAGATAGTAGATGTGGTGGTATTTTTCTATAATAGATTCCTCCAAACAGGAAATGGAGTTTCTCCACAGGAAGCCTTTGAGGGACGATTAGACGTGTTTACCACTGTCAGATACCCAGTGACAGATCATCCCTCTTACTAATACGTTAATTCTGATGGTCACCTTCCCCATGGTCATGAGATAAGCCTCAACCATGCATCTTCCCATCTCTCATCACCTCTCCACAGCTGATGACAGTGTGACCACCTATCATTACTGGCCTAGTGAGGTGCCCAGGCCTGCTTGGCTCCACAGTTTAAAGATTATAGCCTGTGTAGCACTAGTGATGGCATGTCACCATCACCATGGCGTAGAGATGTATGTGCTGTACATCATCAGCACTGCCTGTTGTGTGCACCTATCTGATTGGCCTGAGCATGCACAGATGTGATGGGATTGAATACCCCTTGTGTGGTTGGTGAAGTTGTGAAGCCCAGCCTCTCATGAATCTATTGTAAAACAGCAAGCCGCCTAAGGCTCAATGCCTCAACAGATCACAACAATGTCCAAAGATTATCCCTGAACACAACAGCAGGTACATTTTGAACACGAGACATTGAAAACATTGCCATGGTTACAGTTTGGATTCCAGGTAAATGTTTATCATCTTTTTTCCCTACCAGTTGCCTGACAACCGTTTTAATTTAGCCATTTCATTATTGCCAGCGAGACAGTGACATTTGATATTATGCCCCCCTCAGTCCTCTTCAATTCCTGAAATAAACTGCTGCCAAACACCTATTTGTAAGAAATAGGATATAACAAAATGTTTTTTTTTTTTCAAATCAGGCCAAGTACAAAACAATAATCTGTTATGCTAAGCTATGATATCGTTCTCAGTTTAAACTAATAAGATCTCTCACTTACTTTGAGTGCCTTGGCCATCCCAAATTAGGACATAGATATATTGTCTCTCTATATATTGGATCTCTTGGCATCTGAGCCCACTCATAGGTAAACAAAACACTCCCCATACATAAATGGTAATTGGTGAGCTGGTAATTAGTGGAACCCCCTAGAGCCCTGAGCCATGGTTCTCACAGACACCAAATGGAGGGATTAGGGAGAGGTGTGTGGACACACAGACCATCACGAAAGACAATAGAGATTCAGGATGTCCAGTGATCTGACCCGTCACACACTAGCATAAGGAGATTTGACTGTGGCAGGTCATCAAAAGAGCGCGAAGATTAGATGGGAAGAGAACACAGCCATCTGCCATTCTCACATTTTTTTCCATTTTAGTCCTCATTCTTTCCTGTCTCTTGCCCCCACCGAGGGATAACCAAGCATTTCTGTCTTCTGTGGGTGTGGATATTACTGGGGGGTTGAGAGGAGGAGGAGTGTGGGAGAGGTGGGGAGGGCAGTGAAATCCTGGGATCTGCATGTGAAAGCATGTGTTTGTGCTCGGCATTAGATCTCATTAATCAGACGCAGCTCTGCGGGCTCATGCACGGCATCTCCACGGCTTCCTCCGGTCTCCCTCCTCGCCCTGCCTTGCCTGGAGATTAGTGCCACCCCTAAACGCATGTCAGTGAATAATTGCACTTATTATTTTTCACATCTGAATAATTCCTCACAATCGCACTGTGATACTATTATCTTAAAGCACAGAGACAGGAGGAATCTCCATGCTTTACAAACCGTGGGGTGTGCGTCACAATATTGCGAGGCTTGCATAATTCCCCAGATGTAAATTACAGGGTGTGAATCTGATCCCAGTAAGAAAAAAAGAGGCAAATACCAGGATATATGAGGGGGCGCTCGGGATTAAGGTGCAAGTAGGATGTGTTTTTTTTTTAGTGAATCACCCCTTCCGTTATGCACTGGGTTGAGTTTTATGATGAGGGAGCTGGCAGCACTGAATTGAAGGAATAAATCACCAACCATGCCCATTCTCACTCTCCCAAACGGGAACGGTAATTGAACGAATTCGGGGATGGAAACAAAGGTGGGTGCCTCCACCACCGGCCAATCATTTCTCCAGGAGAGATGGCTCGGAGTCGCATTAGCGTGGCTCTAAGAGGAATCCGAGAGTAATAACTCAGAAAATGGAGTAATTAGCACGAGCAGCTGTATCACAATGACCCCTATTCATCAAACCCGTTTACTCCTGGGTGCAGTTTGGAGCCATCTTTTCTTTTCTTTTCATCTTTTTTTCCCCTCTCTCTCTCTGCTCCCTGTGGGGAATACTTAACAGGTATTCCTTTTTTAAGAAAAGGTGGGGTTAGCGGGAGAGACGTTTGAAAGAGGGCAGTTCTGCCTATTTATTTTTTTATGAGACGTCCCTGCTGCATTGGACTGAGGGACAGGGGTGCAGGGTGTGAGATGATAATGTCGAGGTCAGACGCAGAGTCTCCTCGTAAGGAGGGTAATTAAGGAGCCTTAGGAGGAATTGGCCTGTGCTAATTGGAACGTATCGTACACAAAGAGTTCCAGGGTCGTGGAGGATTATGCTGACTACAGGAGCTGGGGTGGGTGTGAGGGGTTCAAAGACACCTTAGGACGAGCAGTCAGGTGAGGCCAGGAAGCCAGATGGTGCGACGTGGAGCTCGAGCAGGAGTCAGTCAGCCATCTTACATGCAAGAGAAGGGTCACACCAACTTGTGCAAGGAACCTTCACCTTCGTTCATAATCTCTAGAAAGGGAATCACATGAGATGTGCCCAAAGAATCTATGTCGTTGCCTTGCCCCTGTTTGCCATGCATGTATGCAAAACTAAAACACTTGTTCCTCAGAATAGGAATAAGAACTAAGAACATTTTTGCAGTGCAAAGTCTATTCAGTGGAGGATCACAATGCACACCCCCCACGCACACCCTATTTATTTTGCCCAGTCAAAACAATCAACAGCTGTGAATTCCTTCAAGATAAGAGGGCTTGTCTGGCTGAATCACTGGTTGGCACTTGATTGGAAAATCAATGATCTTGTTTTTTTTTTTCTGTGTACCTTCAGTGTTTCAAGTGCTCAACAATTACACTATGCTTTGCGAGCCCATCTGGCCTTAAGTGGATGTTACCGGTCATGCTGAGTGGTGGCGGTGTCCTTTTACTGCCTCGGCGTGTTTTATTCAGAGACGCTTACATTTTGACGTCTTCAAGAGTTGTTGACCCTCTTTAAACCCCCTCGTGGTAGTGGTAGTGAGTAGTGAGTTATACCAAAAGCATTGGAGAAAGCATTTGAAGATCCTTATCAAATATTTTTTTGTATCACTAAACACTTGAGTGTGCGACGGATGCCGCCCATTGGATTGGAGTGGCGTTGGGATTCATTTTGTTTTCCCATTTGTGTGCAGTTTGTCCCTTGATGCTCATCTCCCAGCAATGGCCTCATATTGATTTTCTTTTTTTTGTCTAAATCTCTCATCTCCTTCCTTCCCTCTGATTTTCCCTACTGCTGCATCCCCCTGGTTAGCGCCATTTTCTCCATATGACACGACTCTTGTCATGTTCTGCTCCGTCATAGTAGGCTTACCTATCAGGCTCTAGGAGAGAAACAGACAGGATTGGAGGGGGCAGGCTAACTTAAATCAAATTCAAATAAACCCAGAATTAAAAATGAAATTGCACAAATGTAACCTACCACAGAGATACTTCTCCCACACCGCCCCCTCATCCCGGCGTTGTGGGCCCTGTACATACGTCAGGTTCTGTCAAGACACGGGTAAGCAGTATTTTAATGAAGTGTCTCATCGTAGGTGGTGATAATGAGTTTGGCAGGAGTCGACGAGGGGTGGGGTTGGGGGGGGGGGGGGGTGGATCGGGGGAAAATGAATGGCCGTTCTCTCTCTTTTCGCACACTGATGCATACACAGACTATTGATTGCAATTCAAACGGGCAATGACAACCCTTAATCAGTGCCAGGGTGTGGAGATTGGTATCTTTAAAATGGAATTGTGAGAGGGGGGACATGACCTGGGCTTACTTTAATAACTTAACTTTACCACTTTGTCATTTTGGACCCCAGGGAGGGAGGAGCAATAAGGGGGAAGGGGGGGGGGGGGCTGCAGAGGGACGTGTGCAAGCAGATGAGAGAGTGAGTGGGAGAAGAGGGAGACAGTTGAGGGAGATAGAGGAGATTAAAGTGGAGTGGAACAGCCACTGAACTGGAATTAGATATGCATTCTGTGATTTACCTTTAGAAATGAGTCAGGAATTACATGTTGCGAGGGTAATGGATGGTGTCGGAAGGCGTCACGCTTCCTTTGTCTCTGTGGTTTAAGATAAAAGAAGAGAGTATCAGTACACTGCAATGTGTGGTCTAAGGGGGCATCTCTCTCTCTCTCTCTGTCTCTGTCTGTTCTCTTGCACTTTCATTCTCATAGAAATGACACGTAGAGAGGCAAACATTGAATTCAACTTTCTGTGGTACAGCATAAAGCTTAAATGAACTCTCCAAAGAAATCTTCAGAATCCAAAAGCCAATGCAAGGCCAGGGCCAAACCTGAAAGTAGCTCCAGCCAAATAGAGTACATTTTTGTTTTTGCCCACATGCTTTGTATTACACACACACTCCACACCCAACCACCCACCCACCCACCCCTGCACACACACATACCCACCGATATCCACACACACACACACATGCATTCACTCCTCAGAACCTTCTGCCCCTTTAAAACTTCAAGGGCATTCTTTTATAATGCCTTTTTGTCATCATGTATTAAAACATAAACCTGCAAAACATCCCAATTACCCTTGTATTAATTCAGCCAATTTAAGGCAGCAACGTCGTCATTGTCTTTCCCAAGAGGAAGGTTAAGGCTTGTGTCGCTTGGATGTGGAGTAGGCCTACTGCTATCGTCCAGCTCAGTCCCAAGCCTGATAACCCTGCGTGTGAGATGTAAAGTGCTGATCACAGGCCTGGGTTGGGAGGGAGTTGAGGGTGGTGGCTGTGTGTGCACTCCTCTGAGGGAGGAGGGCCAGTGCAGGCCGGTGGGGGCGGGTGGGTAGGTTGTCTCGTCTCTAAGGGCTCCATCAGTCAGGCAGCGGTGGCATGTCATGCCTATAATCACCAACACCTCTGCCACCTTCACTATAGCCTACAGGACACAATTACTGTCTGAGCACAAAGGACGACCCCGTCATGTAAATGGAAAAGGCTGTGTGTGTGTGTGTGTGAGTGTGTGAGAGAGAGAGAGAGAGAGAGAGAGAGAGAATGTGTGTGTAAGAGAGAGAGAAAGAGGAAAGAGAGAGAATGTGCGTGTGTATGTGAAGGTGTGAAAGAGAGCGTGCTTTCCCCTTCCTCCCGCCTGTAGCTCCAAGGCCAGATTTTAGCTCCAACCACTCCCTGTAAATGCCTACCCACAATTCAACTCTTCACACCATTTTATATTGACCTTTCATGATAACATATTCAGTGAAGACATGAGTACACACATACACACAGACACACACACACACACACACACACACTGCTGGAAAATCTGAAGTGACCTTTCCATTTTTCTCATTCATGGCCAGTGTGTGTGTAAGGCCTCCTCTGCATGACCAGAGATGATCAGCTATAATTGAGGTGTTTGCTAGAGCGTGTAAGCTGAGGCAGAAATCACCAGCTGAAAGCAGAAGAGGTGGACAGAGTAGGCCACTCCACCCCACGCCTGCCCTGCTGTCCGTCAAGGACACAGACACTGGGAACATTTTGAACAGTTTTATGTCTTCGTAAACAAACAGAACCCAGTGTCCAGATGGGTGTTGAAGGCTAATGAGGGGGCAGTAGATGGATAGCCTGTGACATCTAGTTAGTCAGGTTTGACTCTTGTCTATTGTCACTAGAGACAATAAACAAATGGTTTATTGGCAAACAATGTTAAAGATTAGCTGATAAAAAAAATAGAATGATATAAAGTATGGTAAGCTACAGCATATCTGAAATGTGCCCTTTAGAGTTGTATGACAAAAGAAATACATCAAAAATCAAATATGTGTACACAGGTATGATAGAATGCCTCTATGTTAAAATTCACCTGGGATATTAACCTTTAAAATACTTTATTTACAAGAATGGAATTATTCATATAACATTATAGCCCACATTTATCAAACATTTCTATTTTCAGGGTACATTTGATTATGAGGCATCATTGCACATGAATCTCACGTCTCATTCGTGCAGCTTTCATCAATGCCAGAAATCAGTGTAAATGTGACTGTATATTGATAAATTGCCTTGCTGCAAATTGATGGTGTGTGCTTATGAATCTCAATTCAGGTCCATATACACCTTATATTACTGAGATTGCGCCCTCAGATGTAAATGTGCCTCTTGTGACTAACATCCTATTAGAATTCCAAAGAAAGAGGACATGGAGATCCAGAAGAGAACGTACCATTAGAGTGGTTAGATGCAGTAGATAAGAAAATATGTAAGTGAATAAATAAATGAATAAATGCATCTAGAGTAAGTGATAGTAAGACATGCTGTTGAATGTTATTCGGTTATCATGACAGGAACACAACATGCAAAATAGAGAAAATGTGCGATGGAACCTGGATATTGGTAGCTGGTGTGGATCCTCCACGCTGTCAAATTAACGTCATTCATCTGTCAAAAACTGTCTGTGATAGCTGGTTTCTCATTCTGCCAAATTTGACCTGAAATTGTGAAATTTTGTGCTATGAGGGTGTCAGTGACAGTTAACAATGGCGATCACCGAAGATAAGGGCCCTTGAGGTCAATAGTGCAGCATAGAGCTGTGGCAGTGTGTCATTTAGTTGACTCGTATGGAGTGGAAACGCCACCCACTGAGCAATTGGCAGCTCTCCTCTCGATGGCTTTGTTTCATCAGCTGCCTGTGATCTCACCTTCGCCAATCTAGTCCATCACCCGCTACCATCCACCCACACATCATGAGCGTGTACTAAAAATATACTATTGCCATTGCTGACATTGTTTTTGTTGTAATACACGGGGCCCTGCCCGCTTGTTGCTGTGTGACAGCTGTGGTAGTAGCGTGTGCTCTTACGTTGTCTGTGATTGGATTGACAGGAGTACTCCCAAGGTGGGGTTTGAAGTCTCATTCAACTGCAAGAGATGAAATATTGTTGTGTGTTTACATACATCAGGCGAGATTTTACATCTAAAGAGACACTTGTTACAAAGCTCTCCTCCTGGATCTCCTGCACCAACCTGACAAACTTCACAGTAAAAATGTTTCCTCTTTCGAGATGAGTGTGCGTGCATCAGTGTGTGTTATCATCTGGATACATCATGTAGAATTACCAGAGAAATCTCCACTTTGTTCTAAAGATTTCACAGAGACCTTGAATCAGGAACTACGTAGCAAGATGCTCTCTGAAGATACATTAAGTCTCGCACAGTGTGAAATAAGTCGACGTGGTGAAACGGAACATGCATTACCCCAGAGAAAATAGGGCTAGCGTGTGAAGTTCCTCCACCCTTCACAGGCTCAGCCAAGGCTGGCTGGAGTCGCATTAAGAGGGCTGCATGCTCGCCTGATTGACTATTGAAGGACAGGTTACACCACATGGCCAGCTGTCCACCCCTTGGTCTCATGATACATTATTATGTTATTACATTATTATAACATTATTATGTTATTACATTATTATATAAGAAGTAGAAAGCACTGGAAAAGGGGAGCGGTGACGTATTCCTGTTCCCCAAACGCTGTCAGCCTGAATTGTGGCTCCCCGCATTATTATTTTCTATTTTTGCCTGTTCCACTGAGGAGCAGGCTATTTATCTTGTGGTTTGTAATATGACACAAAACAGTGTTAAATCCCAAGGAATCGCAGGCATAAAATATTGAAAACCAGCTGCGAGGATTGTGGTGATGTTTGTTCCAATGCTAGCTGTCTGCGGGTATGCTGTGGTTACGGGATTTGAGGTAGCAGCAGATGCCGTGGGGATCCATATGACTCCATGCTGATTGGAGCCAGCTTCTTTTCTCCCTCCGCTGCAGCAGGCAGGAGGGATGACTTCCACAGCTCCCACCCCGAGAAAAAAAAAAACGTGTGTGTATGTGTGTGTGTGTGTGTGTGTGTGTGTGTGTGTGTGAATAGTTCAGGGCACGTCGCTGTGGCCGGGTCTTTGTTTTTGCCTCATTCATGGTTTGTGGTATTGATTTTGTCCGGAGCAAACTCGGCGAGATGACACTCCAAAGAGGATTCTCGCTGAAATAGATCAGATATTGCAGAAGGCTTTTGATAGTGCCACTTGGTTAAGGGCACACTTTCAAAGGATGGGAGATAATCCGTGGAGGGGTTGGTTTGCTTAAAGTAGATTGTAATAATTGTAATTGGATTGAAGTTGTTTTGTTATTGTTATAGGTATAGAGGGAGAACCTTTCCTCTCCTCTTGTTCATTTGAGAATTTACAGTTTAACTTTGATTAACAACTGAATTAGACCCCCAATTAGCAAAATCACTCAACATACAATACATTGATTCTGTAGTATGTGCAGCATAGAAATTCCTTCATGGAGTTAATGGTCCATAGGCAAAAATATCTAAAACTTCAGTTATTTCTATAATCGCACATGGTGAGAGTAATCTCAAAGTTAATTGTATCTTAAGTGACTGGATATATTTTTTCTTCAGCTTGACTTCTAACTTAGGTGAGCAGAATCAACATTTCTCCTCCAAGTTAATAGTGTATTAAAAAAAGTGTGTGTTGGGTGAGATGAAAAGAAAGCTGACTTCTTTTAGAAACTTCTCTGTGTGCTGATGCCTGGCTGTCATAAAGTCTCTCTCCTCTCAGGCCAGAGGTAGCTGGGCTGGCATCCACTGGAACAGCACTTGTCTGCTTCACCCATGACGCGTTTGCTGTTATTTTGGGGTTCTGCCCTGAGCTGTACCCTGCTTCAAAGGCGAGCGGAGGTGCTTTGTATTTATTTATTTATTCTCTCTTTCTTTATTTATTATTCATTTGTTCCCTCCCTCCTCTCTTCGCCCTCGCAGACTGATGTCACGCATCTGCCTGCTCAGTGCAGACGTCTGCAGACAGGGAGATCTGGGGGGGGATGGAGGAAGATCAGACTATTCGATAATTGCAGAGAAGCACAGAAGGGTCAGGTTTATTTTTGGAAAGTGGTGGAAAGACTGTGGTATAAGCAGACTTATGAAAATCGCAGGCACTGGGGGGGGGGGGGGGGGGGGAATCATTTGAAACCTTTATTTTCTTCACCATGGCTTTTGCTCCATGGCATTGGTTTCTGTGATGGTGAAATTTAAATGGCCTTGCCCCTCTTCCACCTTGTTTATTCTTATTTTTTTACGACACATCTTTGTTGCCCTTTCAAAGGTGAGGATTTCAAAAGGCCAATTCAAGTAAGCAACCCCCTTTGAAAAGGGCAGCCAATCTCAATGACTGTGAGCAGGGAAGGTCGGAGGCTGAGCCGTCCGGAGAAACACCTCAACTCAGATGTGAAGCAGCAATGCTGAAATAATAGTCTTATTATTATTATAATTATGGTTATATTATTATTATTAT
This sequence comes from Alosa sapidissima, assembly GCF_018492685.1. Classification (NCBI taxonomy): domain Eukaryota; kingdom Metazoa; phylum Chordata; class Actinopteri; order Clupeiformes; family Clupeidae; genus Alosa; species Alosa sapidissima. The sequence continues at coordinate 20,106,576 of NC_055960.1, forward strand.
TATTATTATTATTATTATTGTTGTTGTTGTTTGTTTCATTTGTTGTCGTGTTGGTTGTTGTAAGCAGCCTATGAGGGCACCAGGAGAGCATACTGTCTGCTCTCAGAGTTCCTAAACAGAGCACTTCCCTGCTGAGAGGAAAATGTCTCTGCATTAGAGTAAAATTCTCCCATGCTGGGCATTCTAGGGGAATGGCATTGTTCTGTAGGCATTGCACAGTAATGCCCCTCTTGCCCAATCTCTTCCTCTTTCCTTCATTCTCCTCCTCATACTCAGAGAGAGAGAGAGAGAGAGAGAGAGAAGAGATGAGAAGGGAGGAGAGGGCAGAGAGGAGGGGGGAGGAGAGGGTGAAGCGACGTTCATCATCTGTACCTTTTCTTGTGACCGCGGAGCTAAAACAACATAAATAACAGCAGGCCCTGAAGGATTGCACCGTTCTGCCCTGACAGGGAGATGGAGTATTGATTCTCAGCATGGTGCTAAAATTGCCTGCCCTGCTGTGCTCCGCCTGCCCCCCAACAAACATGTTGGCAATTATTATTGTTTTTATTATTTTTTTCTATATTAATTAATTTATTTTGATAGGAAGAGAAGGGGAGTGGTGTGTCATGCGTTGAGACATGAGGACACGGTTGAGTGCCAACTATAATCGTCCGAATTAAATCGTAAACTAAAGGGCCCCGACGTGAACCCGATTACTGCTGTTTGAGATAGGTTTACGATGACCCAGACCTTGCAGACCAAGCTGCACATATAACAGGGGTCGAGGGTTGTCTTCTCATGTTTAAGCCATGACAGGAAAAAAAATACAAAACCACCATGTGTTTATTTTCTGTACTTTATTATAGACAAGTTAAGCATTCATGCAAAGAATAAAATAGCCACATCATGCTGTACTTCAGTGCGCCACGGGATAAAAACATATGAACATATGGCTTATATATATATATATATATATATATATATATATATGCCCAGCATGGGAGAATACCATCACCATCAGTCATTGTTTTGCCTCAGTTGATAAATCACCATAAATGAAATGCATTGCTTTGTCAAACTTTTTTGCGTGTCATCCATTTAAGTAAAATGGAAATGTGGCTAAGAAAAACTGCTTTACAAATGCTTACTTAAATTCTCCCTCGTCTGTCATGCTGGACTGGACTCAATATGCTTTGTGTTTGTCTCTGTCTGATGAGGCCTCTTTCAACTTCTCTTTAGAGCTCTGTACTTTCATTTGCACAGAGCACATTATAATATGAATGTGACCTGCAGTTGGCAGCATAAGAAAGTGTTGGTTCATGGCAGACTCCACAAAGGAGGGGGATATACATTGAAGGACATTTACTGGTCAGGGAAACCACATTTCGATTAAGCTCTTTGATAACGTGTTGCTTTATGTTACTAAGCAGACATAGAGGAAACATAGTGTCTTATAATATGAGCATATATTTATCTTATTATATCTCACAAAATATAACCTTATAGACAAATGCTATTATTATTATTCTGTGGATATTTATTATTATTATTATTATTATGACCGCCGCGCAGCTTCTTAAAGGACCAGTATGTAGGAAACTGTATCACTAAATTGCATTATCCACACTCAGTTCTCACTGGTATCTGCTAGACAACAAGTACCAAAACATGATTAGTTTCACATGTAAAATTAATTTTATACAACCCCACCCCCATCTTGCCTGTTAATAATTCTGAGAAATTCTTGTGTGCATGTGTGCGTGTACATGTGTGTGTGTGTGTGTGTGTGTGTGTGTGTGTGTGTGTGTGTGCTTGTGTGTGTGCGCTTGTGTGTGTGCCTGCGTACGTGCCTGTGTTTGTGCATGTGCATGCAGGCATACATATGTCTACTGTGTGAGTATGTGTCATACGAATGATTACTGTGAATGTATGTGTGTGCGTGTGTATCTGTTTATGCACATGTGTGCACATGGAATGGGTTAAGATGACCCCTGGAGGCAAACATACAGAAAAAAATTGGTCATCCTAGGCCCTACGGTTCTCAAGATATTCACAGAAAACTGTGTCTGCCCTACTGTGTCTGTGTCTGAATTCCACGAAACTTGGCGTGCATTCAGAGGGTGTCATAATGATCCTACACTTCCAATTTCGTGCAGTTTTGACTATGTTAGGTCACAGATACCTGCGATTACAACACCTCATTTTTACTTTTTTGTGTTTAACTAGGTGGCGTTATACATGAAATGAGTGGTTATGGAATGGGTTGACATGGCCCCTTGAGATCAACATACAAAATAAAATGGTCCTCCTAAACCCTACGGTTCTCGAGATATTCACAGAAAACTGTGTCTGCCCTACCCTCCTTTCGGGCGGTGCAGTCCAGCGGGAGGGCTACAGATCAAAACGAAAAATGATGGTTCCATGCTATCCATGTGGGGTTACATGCCCACCAAGTTTCGTGTACCCCGGTCTTACAGTGTCCCGGGAATCCTTGACAGAAATTTGGACATGCGAAAGAGAAAAAAAAAGAAAAAAAAATCTGACTAAACCTATATAATGGAAAATAAATTGTAACCATTCCAAAAATGATATGTTGTCAGAGAGTAAGGAAAAAATTTTTGAATTTGGATTTTGGAATTTTTGTTTATGTTTTGAACGATTAATTCTAGAATAGCGTATTAATAATGGGCTGGCGTGTCCTCCTATTTGTGTTGCCAAATTAGCAAAGGCCTACTGTCAACTTGCTGTTAGTTGTAGTCATGAATGCCTACGAGAGATGGTGGCGTATTCATCAAACGAAGAATATGAAGTCTGATGCAGAGCTGGCCATATTTCTCCACAACAGGTAGCCTAAGGCTAAACTTCATATGGATCGCTAACTTCAGCTCAATATGTTACGTTGGTTAGAGAGGTATTTTTTGTTTTCACTGTTTCCGTAATGTGTAGCTGGGTCATGGTTGGAGAAACGTTAAAGCAGCTGCAGGTCAACTTTAGCTAAGTCTTCATTACATCTGGCAACCCAGAAGAGGCTCAAATCTGGTAGTCTTGAGAACGTTCACCAGTGTTTTGATTTTGGCCTACAGAACGTTCGGTAACAATCCTACAAATCGCTCCTTTAATGAATTCATAAAGATGTATTATGAAAGCTACACAAAACAATACTTAAGTATAATAATTTTCACATTGCTATTTATCAAAATAAAATATCCTACTTGGCAGGAGCTCAAGGAAAACATGTCTACTCCATACGTACGAACGCACTAGCACCCCCCCCATCCCCCCATAAAGATGCATTATGAATATACTGTATGTTCCAGGTGAAGTATACTGATCACTCACTGTGATGTTGAATGCAGAGTGAGGAGGAGAAGCAGAGGTAGAGGAAAAGAACACACAAATCACCACAGCCTCCTATGACCCCAAGTCATCCTCTCACATGTCTGTTACTATTCTGTCCCTGTCAAATGACAGTGGTTAAGGAACCACATCAGCCACAATGAGTCTTGATGTTTTATGCCCCCAATGTTGTCTTCAAGGCAGCATGCCTGGAAAACACTAGGGTTAGGCAGGGGTTGAGGTTAGGGTTGGGGTTAGCTTTAGGATTAGGTGCCTTTAAGTCAGTGGTGGCAGTGCTGCCTGGAAGACAATGTTTGGGCCATAAAACACCATTGAGCAGCCACAATACACTTCTACTTTACCAGAGCTGCCAACCCTCACGCATTCGATTGGTGTAAGAGCGCGTGGAGCCAATCAAATGAATGAATCTCCCTCTCAATGTGTGAGAGTTGGCAGCTCTGCTTTACTTATGTGCCTTCATATGTTGACAATGATAATGTGACTATAATGGTGCTCTTGCTTAACAGAGAAGAAGAGGCGACAGAACCAGAATTTCTATTCTGTTAACAGATTCTTTGTCAGTAGACTGCCAGAGCTGCTACTGAACGGCGCTCACTCAAACGTATCGAGCCGACTTAAACAAAAAAGAGTGAACAAATGAAAATCTACATTGGGATTTTTTTTTTCTCTACTCCATTCCTGGCAAGGGAGTTCATTAAAGGGAGCTCTTCATACTTGCACTCCCACCAAAACAACCATGACTAAGCCCAAAGCCACTCTGTGGTTTGCAGATCTTCTTTTTTCTCTCCTGCAGCTATAATTTTGCATGTAGGCCGGACAGACAGCCAGTCAGGCAGGCAGGCTGGCGAGACCGAGGAGAGTGTGTGTCTGTGTGTGTGTGTGTGTGTGTGTGTGTGTGTGTGCAGACAGCGAGTATCTTATACAAATCTCATAAATCACCCATGTAGGGGCAGGGTCGCGCGGGTCTCTCACCCCTTGGCGGCTGCGACGGCAGAGATATCTGAGGCGGGGCAGCCGCCCGGTCCCTGGAGCCTGAACCTGGAGTCCTCTTTCATGTGTACCTCCGAGGCCGACACGCGTTCGGAACGGGGTGCGGACCACCTGACCCCAGAGCTATCTCTTTCCCGGGGCCCGAGTGACAGTCGCAGACGTGATTTGCATTCTTGCGTCAGGTCGCGTGGGCAAGGGCAAAGGCTTTCAAAATGCAGTGAGGCGCCTCCATTGCAAAACTTTGCAAAACCCTTTCAAGCCTGAAAACCACTGCTTTTGTCCACTTTCCACTGCTTTTGTCCGCTTTTTTGTGCGCTTACATGCACCCTCCAAACGCATCCTTACCTTGGGAGACATATGATTCATGTGCAGACTCCAAACCTTGAAGATGAACTTAGCAAACACTTTTAATTATCAAGACGGCAACACTCCCAGAGGCCTTGCATTTAGAGTACAAAGGGAACGAATAAATCTGGCCATGGTGTCTTACAAGTGTAACAAGTATTGATGATCTATTCAGAGTGCACTTCCCCGCGGAGGCATAATAGAGCCGCCGGTGTGTGCTCCCGTACGCTGGGAGGATGGTGGGTAGAGGAGCAGACACAGTCGCCATGACGTCGCGCCCGCGCGCCCCCGTTGATGAATGAACGTGTCGCCTCCGATCCAGAGGCGGTGTTTGTAAAAGTCACCCTAATAAAATCTCAGAGATTGGTTGGGGAAGATGGGCGGGAGGGGTGGGGGTGGGGGTGTGTGGTTTGTATGGTAAATCAGTGGAAGACTTTCAAAGTGTACGAGATTGGAGAGATCTTTCTATGGGGATGTACATAAGGACTCTATAAGCACAGACAGGGCTTTGTGTCTCACTGGGAGTGCCTGAAGACAGCGTGTGACTTATCTGTCTTCAAATGATTAGTTCAGCCATAATGGATGGTGGCGCAGCCCGTCCTCTCTCCCTCTCCTCCCCACCTCTGTGGCTAGGATCAAAGTCCAGCCAGAGCACGCTGTGATCATTAATGTAGTCAAGAGCACACACACTCCCTGTGTAGTGTCGGAGAGAAGTAGATGAGGTTGGGCAGGAGGGTGTGGGAATGCGTATGAAAGAGTCAGACATGTATAAGAGACCTCACTGGACACTAGACACAAACTTGACAGGATCCAACACAAGCCTCGGAGCCTAGGATCAGAGGACGCTCTGTTTACTCCGTGAGGTCATGCTCAGGCCAAAGTATAGATTAGGAACATGCCAGTGGGATATTTAAAAGGTGTTTGCTGTCTGACATGTTTGCGCATAAGGCTATTTATGTTATGTTGATAAGGAATACACAAAAGGAATACACACTGCACTCACTAGATGCATTGTAAAAAGCTTCATGTCATATTGCCAATGAAGGAGCTCAAAAATATAACTATGAAAAGCAGGCAAGATTGTGACAATCGCCAAGACATCATTTCAGTATAATTACATTGTGATGCCAGCATATATTGTAAATGAACATGAGGAAATTTGTGCATCTGTGAGAGCGTTTCTGAGTGGGAGAGTGCGAGTGAGAGAGAGCTGGCTTTAGTGCCACAGTCTAGGAGTTATTAGGCCTGTATCAAGGCTCAGGGAATCACATCACATCAGTTGTCGGGCTTGTAGGACACCTTGGCCCACAACAGGAATAATTTGTTCCATGTTTATTATTTATTTGAGCCTATTTACCACTGTGCCCATCATTACCATTCAAAATATGTGCAATTAATGGGCGCTGGAAAATGAGATTCATCTGCTATTAAGACTTGGATTTCTGTTGAAGAAGCGAGAACAATAGATGGCTTTTATTCACACTTCTGTCTGGGGCTTCACAGAGCCTTTTTGCAATCATGGACAGAAACAGTTATAATTATGGCAGCAGGAGGGGTGGGTGGAGAGGTGGTGAATTTTTTTTTTTTTGGGGGGGGGTGCATTTATCTTTTTGTATCCATTCCAGGCCTCCCTCTATCACTGAGAAACACTTACACGCGACTGAACAGCAGACATTACCAAAGCCATTTCTCCTCGGATGCCCTGTAAACACCATCTTCATTTTTGTTGATGGCTTTTTGCCATGGCCATTTCTGTGACTTAATGCTCTCTTCAGCGAGGGAGAGAAAAGGGGGGGGGGGATGGAAGTGGGGGGGGGGGGGGTGGTCGAAAGAGCCGAGCATGCAGATCCTGTTTAACCCTTGGCAGTGCAGGCCCGGGATGGGCTGTGGGCGCTCTTGAAAGCGCTGGCCTCTAAAGATGGAGAGGGCTCGGGTAGAGGGCAGAGATGGTTTAGGGAGGAGTGGAGGGGGTGTGAGTGGTGGGGGCCATGCATATTTTACATGGAGTAAGGGTTCATTTGCATTCCGCCCCACGAGAGGCAGAAATCAAAGGGCTGACCGGGAATGGAGGGGTGGGTATGTTTGATCAGGGGATGTTTCTTCTCTTTTTTTTATCACCCTCTCTCTCAACCAACCTCTCTCTCTTTTTCTTTTATTCCCCTCCCTGTCTCTCTCTCCATCTATCCTTTTCTCCCTCTCGCTCTCTCTCTAGCACTCACTCTCTTCCCCTCTCCCTCTCTCCCTCTGTGGTAGTAAATGAATGGCTTGATGCTAATCTCCATGGGAAGATAGGAGAGCAACCACAATTAAAAACACATTAGAAAGGGGAGAATAATCGCAAGTAGAAAAATATTCCAGCCGGGTACAATAATTACATCAAGCGGTGTATTCCCTGTCGGAGGAGCAAATCCTGATTAGACATGAAGATAGTTTATGGTAATTTTATTAGGTCTGAATGCCAGTTTAACATGGCGGATAAGGCAGACATGTTATTGCTTGGTGGTTGAATTCATGAGGGTTGATGTGCACAGTGCATTAGAAACAAACACAATCACCGATTTCCTTCTCCAGAAATGCAAGTACCTGTGATAGAGGCTAAATGAGCATTGTTAGTGTGTTTGTGTGTGTGTGTGTGTGTGTGTTTATGAAGGCAAATGTGTGTGTTTTTATGTTCATATGGTTAGGTGTGTCATAATGCTAATTGTGTGGGTATGCTCATTAGCATTTGCAATTCAGCTAGAGCTGTAAGTGTCGCCATAGGTACAGATGCACTGATTCAGTTGAATTGCTACTGTGTTGTATAACATGCCTACAGCATATCTCACTTGTATAGGCTACAGTTATCTACTGTAAATGTAAAACAGCTAATGTTGAAATGACTGTAGTCCAGTCCTGACCGCAAATTGTCCACAGGATATAAGCATGGCTGGTCAGAGATGAGTGACCACCTGACTATACAGTATGATATGCATCCGACTTGTTGTTACAGCTCAGGCCTCAGGTCTCATCACTGTTTGTTTGCTCACCTCAGTCCTCTCTTCATGTCTTCTCTCCAAACAGACGTCACCCTCCACCCGCCCACCACCTCAGACTCCATTTTGGTTTTCCCCCGTTTTAGTTGAACCTTAACCTCTGCCTCCTGTGACCTCCATCGCTTTGGTAACCATTTCATCCAACCATTTTTTTCTCTCCATTCTTTATGTTAATTTAGCTTGATTTATTCATTGAGATATTTTATCCATTTGTGTTTGTGCATTATAGCTATGCTGTTATATATCTGTATTTATTTATGATATGACTTAGGCCTATACTAAATGCATGCCAACCTTAGATACTATTTTTTTGTTATGTTCATGTAAAGTATTTTTTTTTCATCTGTCTACATTTGCCTTGCTTTTTAATGGAATGTCTGAATTTATGTTGTCTTAAAAACACATGGTCATTAAACAAAGCACACATGAATTCTCATAAAAACCGAGTCAATAAAGATTCATGAATTATTAATCTAGCTAGGTTTAATTACATGATGCTTCATAATCTGGCAGCAAAAGAAACAAAACTCTCTTTTAGGTATGAGCTGCGTCGGTAAGTACTGTAAATATGGGATTGGTGGTGAGGTTGTATGTGAGTACCTGACACAGTACTGACCTCTGCATACCGACAGATGGGGCATCAGGCAGAGTGAGGTCAGTGCTGTGATGGCTATGAGGGTGGTCTTTTTGAGGTGAGATTTGAGGCTTCAGTCTTTCTGCCTCCATGGCGTCGATCAGTGCTCCTCCTTCTCTCTTCTGTTCCTCATGGCCCCGTGTGGCACACCGAGAGCAGGAACCCTGAAAAGCCATTGCTCAGCTGAGCATCCCTGCCGACTCTGCCGAGCATGGCTAGCCACATGAACATGACAGCTGGCCTCTAAGCAGAGATAACAAGCACCCATCAGGCCTGACCTCTGGACCTGCTCACACATACACACTCACACACGCATGTAGACACACACACATACACACATGGAGACACACACACATACACACACACACACATGCATATACATATACTGCATTCACTCTCACACTGACACACAGACACACACTCTCTTTCATACTCTATTTATCGCTTATCTTTACACAGATATATGTTCACACACACACACACACACACACACACACACATACACCGTCATCATCTCGCCACTCACCCTGGCCGTTGTTTTCCCACTGAGGACTATCAAAGTATAGCCGTGCATTGTTAGCAGTGGTTTATCTGGCCCCGAGCACTGGGGCAGCATGACAGACGCTGAGCGACCCCAGAGAGATGCCATGATCGTGGGGAGGTGTTTGATCTATCCCCCCCGCCCCCTCCTCCTTCAGTCCCCTCTCCCATCACTGTGATCAGTATGCCTGCTGTTGTGCTCCGCTTCTACAGGCCGCCAGATAAGGGCCCTGTGTTAACATTTCATTGCATTCTGGGACTGAACTGAAGCTGCTGCTGCTGCTTTTATAAGTGATGCTGTGTATTCAGCCAGTGCAAATCAATTCGGTGTTTGGTTTTGAAATCTGGATCAGCAACGCAGTGCAGGTCCACCTGTTCATGCACGGCTCTGTGTGCGGTCTCCAAAAGATATGCCATAGACTACTGAGCCTTAGAAATTCACAGGAACAGACACACAAACAGTTTTACCTGTTAGCCTTCATCTCAGAATAGCAGACAAAAAAGACCAAAAGATGCCTCAGTAGCACACTTTCAACCTGCACCTGTTTTTCCCCAGTATACTATGTTGTTCTAGTCAAAATCACCCCTACACATGCTCTCTCAAGTAAACCATTACAGCTGCCATGCCGGTATTGCCGCTCTACGCTCGTGCTTACAATTGCAATCAATTAGCCCTGTATATTAAAGTTCCGCTTTGCTACGATGCTTACAATACCGTATCAAGATGCTGTCATTTTGAGGCGCATCGCCCATTTGCCAGATAAGGTAAAACAAATTGCCCCATTGTTTGAAAGGCGGCAGCCTCTTGCCGCAGATAGCTTTCAAATGGAGGCAGTCACGAAGGGGGAATACCAAACACCTGGAACAATAGACTAGAGGAATCTGTGTGTTTGGTGAAGAGGCTATTGTCTTCAATCTTCTCCAAAGCTAAAAGTCTTTGTGTATCAGGCCATGTTTAGTTAAGTCTTCCTTGACTGAATCTGAGGTAGCCATCATCAAGAAGACAATTAAGCTTCTAGTTCCTTTTGTCATGAGCTATCACTTGAAACAATACAGAAAATATAGGGCTTTTTGTAATTTCAGAGATATATTTTTAAAACTTTATATGCTTAGGTCTGTTACACTCAAGAGAGATAATTACACATTTTCAGTTCTACTGTATCATTAAAAGAAATAGTTCAAATGTTTTCACCATTTCTCACCAGGTGCTGTACCAGGAGATTGGACAGCAGGGATGAAGATTTGGTCCTTGATTGGCCCACTTATTCTTATTTAGTGTAGCTTGCATTGAATTCAATCAAGATAAAGATTTATTTGGAATGCCTCACAAGAAAATTTGCAAACAGAGCAGTGCCATTCAGATATAGTGCCTAATTATAGCCAAGTCTATTAAACCATATTCAACTTTGTATTTCTCCCCCAAGCATTGACGAGCATGATTATCATTAGGCCTATCGTCTAAATCTATTTTCTGTTTCCATTAATTTCTCAGCCAGTTTCAAAGTTATTCTTAGAACAGATCTATCAAAACAGCTTGATAAAAATGCATGTGCACAAACAGCACATACCAAGGAATGCAACAGTGGAACAAATGAGCAAAGACACTTAACATGTGCAAAATGAACACTACAGTGTAGCAGCAAATCAATAGCTTGGATTGACATACAGGCAAACTAATACTAGGCAAATACACACAAAGTCATCAAGACACAAACACACGCACACAGACACATTCAGAGAGAGAGAGACAGAGGGAGATGGAGAGAGAGAGAGGTTTTAAGCCAAGTCTGTCGGATTTCTTCTTTTTCTATGTTGACATAAGTTGTCAAGGGCTAAAATAACTAAATGGAAGCTACTTCTAACTTAAACAGTACCACCTCATATATCACCGTATTTCACCAATCAATGCAACACTGATAGCACTTTTTGCATATTTTGTTTTTCTAATGTTATTGCAATGGGGTTGCAAGACATGGCCCCAAATGGTTAGCATTTCGCAGACCTGCCAGATGGACAGCACAGTCCAGGAGCTCAGAATGAAAGGTAAGCGATACTGACCGAGATATGGATTTAATCAGTCGGTCTGATTCACACTGGTCTGGCCCTGGAGGAACTGGCCTATGGTGCCATTTCCCCAAGGCAGAGCTCCTATGGATACTGTGTGAACATGGAATGTAATGGAGGTTTAGGTCCCCGCGGGTTACCGGCAGCCACCGCTCATATCTCATTCAGCCATGACTCTGCCGACTGAGTCACTGGCTCCTGACCTGGAACTGATGTCCTCAGATGAAACTCTCCACCGTTTAATTCCCAACCGGACCAGTTCGGCTTCAGACACATGTTTGAAAGCGAGAGGTCCAGTGCCTTTGATAATAACAGCCCTTACACATGATACCCCCCACCCCCCCCACCCCCCACTCACACACACACACACACACACACACACACACACACACCCACACACACACACACACACACACACACACCCACACCCAACACCACCAGCACCACCTTCCTTCCTCAACTACCTTTCTCCTGCTGGGAGAGAGATGACTCTTAAAGCCCCATTCATCTTTGCTGTGCGAGCAGTACCACGGAATACACTTTGTGTTGCTGCCTCCGGGGAGGAAGGATTTAATACATCTTTTGTGTGGAAGCTGCTTGTCTGATTGCTGGCCAGCGCCTCTCCCCCAATCCCCCGCCTCAGAAGAGGTGGAAGGAAAACAGATCCTCTAAGGTACATGTAGCTATGGTCAATAATAGAGATGTTTCAGCAGGGATAGAGGAAACGGTCTGAGACTAAATCAGTTGCTCAAGGTTTCAGAAATGTTTTGGTTGGACTCACCTTAACAGATGAAACAGATTAAATGACCACGTAATAATAATACTAATACACTTAACACGGGCATCACTTAATACTAAGAGTCCGTGCTGCAGTGTGCTTATGTAAATAGGTATGCTTCTCAGTTATGTACCTGTTACTGTAATACAACTAACCCTGTTTGATCATGTACTGAGTTAAACATGTATTAATGTTCAAAAGTACATTAACACATTAACATTTTGTAACAAGTTGGTGCAATTATTAAATACATAAATAATTCAATCAATACAAGGATACAAGGAAGTTTATTTATTTCTAATTCAAATTATTCAATACATAAATCATTTTAAGCACACAGTATATGGGGCACTTAATAAAAAATATTTCTAATAAACCCAAATTTAATGGCATCACATATACAAAGCCTGAGATTACGGTGACACAGAGAAATTTACATGTCTTCTTTTGCAGCTGTGGCAAAGCTTCACCGACTTCACCGTTTCATTTCAGAGTGTACTGAAGAGAACTCAAATGTCATTGAGATTAGAAATTCAAATCTGACATAGACACACACACACACACACACAAAGTCTTGACAAGAGACAGACTCACTGTACTGAAACAAAGGGAAGAATTCAAATATTAGGAGTTCTGTTGGTTTTTTTCCCCCAACTGCGCACATGATCACCACAGATGAGGAACCACGTGCTCTCATGATCAAGCCCCCATAGCTGGCAAACAAGAGAGCGCACAGAGTCCTCAGCCTCGACACAGCTCAGGAAGCAGAATATTTGCCAAATATGAAATATTTATCTTTTTCCCACATGGAAAAAAAAGACCTTGATTTATGTGCACTGAATTTGTCCTTGCGAGATTGCGGTGTCGTCAGCTCCTCTGTAATCTTATGCACATCAAAGATGCTCTTTGCTGTAAAGCTGGAGTAATCTGTTCAAACACGGGGTCATGTTCGATCACAAACTCATGGGGGGAAATGATAAAGCAACCTCAAGACGAATCTCACTCATTAAAGATGCCTCCTTGTTACCAAACATAATGCCACCGCTGGTATTACCCCTAATCCTGGAGATTTGTATATTCTACACACATGGCCAGATAATAAAGCTTATCCTGTGCTCGCCAACCTTGAGCCTTGCCTTCAGTCATTTGATTAGATGTCAGACACTGATAAAACCATCAAAAAACTACAGAAGTGAAGCATCCGCTGGTCTCAGTGTGGAATGGGGCAGCAAACGATTGACCCTAATTGCCATGCTGCACATGCCAGACATCATGCGAAGGTGAGGGCAGTCTTAACCGTTACATATTAATGCACGTCTATGGACGTGTATGTGGATGCACGTGTGGAATAAAAAGATGACGAGAAATTAAAGTGTAGCTGTTTTTTTTCCCACTCAGGGACTGGCTCATTTAGCGAGAGCTGGAAGGCATGCCGGAAGTAATCCACCTTGCCTATTAGGTGCCATACTGAAGGCCCCCTGTCCTGATCTTGACAGCACAGGATGGTCCCACTGAAGCACAAATCATTTTTAAAAGAGCTTCATTATTTTGCTTCTCCAATCTCTCCACGCCCGCCCTCCGTATTGATTAAATCAGGTACAGATGAAACCGGTGTGGCCGAATCGCTCACTTATCTCACCGGTGTGTGACGACGCCAGCTGCGTAGTAATGTGGTGCCGGGTCTCTTTGTGGAGCCTGTGCAGTAATCTGCACCGCTGCTGCAGGGCCCGAGGTGGCACTCCTGGAAAGGCACTAAATGATAGTCTTGGGGCTTGTTGAGATTGATGGAACATCTGATATTCCTCAAATGTACTAGCCTATCTCCCATCATTACTCCCTTCCCAAGACATACATCAATATCTATGGAGAGCTTCTTAGATTCTTCAGCAGTTGAAGGTGAAGATTTTATAGGAATGCAAATAAATACAAGGTACATGAAGAGTAGTCAAATACATGTGGCTATGGCTACTGAATGAAAATGACTGTTACCTAAGGAACAACGTCAAGGTAAAAATGTGCTTCAAGTGACCGTTTGTGAGGTTTTTGTTTTATTTTGTTTGTTTTGTGTTCAAAACTCATAGGTCTTAAAGTCAGAATGTTAACCAGGCTCATGGAAGTGCTTGGCAGATATTGACGTAATACTCTTGAGTTCCTCTTACAACCATTTAGAGAGGCTCTATATTAGGGACTGGGCTCTCTGGATGTCAGTCGGTTATAAGGATGGTAGCAGAAGAGGAGGGGAGAGAGGAGCAGTCAGGTTTTGTTTAAACATCTGAGGAGCGCTAACTTGTGACAAGGGAGACATTAGCCAACCTCAACAGGAACTAATGTAAATTATAATCAGAACATGGGTTGAGGAATCCATCCTAAATTTAAAGATGTCAAATTTCTTCTCATGGACATTTCCTGTGTACATGTATGTGCAAATTCCTTAGAAGTTCATTGATCGTAAATAGAATGTAAATGTCAGCACTTAAAAGCAGTGGAAAGGAAACTCCATGGATGGAGGGTTAGGCTGGTAGCACTGATGCTGGTAGCACGTCTCAATAAGCAGAGATTTAAGAGGAGCTTGCAGTCCATTGAATTTAGTTGTTGTGTGTTATCATTTAGAGACATGATGGGTCAGTTCTCAAAAACAATGAAAACAAATGCTGAACTGATTCATTTAGACATATAGGTATGTTTAAGTATATATATGTATATGATTGCTTGGCTTTTAGTTGTGTAACTTACATTGTTCTTATGTCATGTAACTATCAGACATTTTATCAAAGGCTATGTACAACTAGATGTACAAAGGCTATATACAACATGATGTTAAAGTCATGTAAATAGAATGAGTGAATTGACATTTTCAGTGGTGTCTTTTTGACATCATATGTGCGAAAGCTTCATGGAAAATGGAAAGGCGCGCATTGGTTCCATTACTCAACCTGACTCAGAGTAGATTATCACTGGAACATTACTACACGTCTGTAGAAATTATGTTGCTAATTCATTTGTGAAACTGTGTGTGTGTGTGTGTGTGTGTGTGTGTGTGTGAGCATGCGCAAAAGAGAAAGAGTGAATGGGGAGTGAGAGAGTTTGGCCAATATAAAACCTCATTACTGTGGTGTCATGGAAAATGTGTGCACTTTACGCTCCATCTAGCAGCAGTTTTGCTGGATAAGCACAGCTCTTGTTTGGCCATTTCTTAAAAGGGTTGTTTCTTGATGGGAAAGGCCCAGCCAAATGGGAACCCAATCTTTTTACTACAGGTTGTGTTGGCGGCTCTTCTCTTCCTTCAGTAGGACAGCACTTCTTCAACCAAGTGTGTGTCTGTGTGTGCATGTTGGAGACAGAATGCTCCTCTCTCAATAAATATTTGTGCAACAACTTGTCAGTAGTCAACACTACCCCCTGAGTGTTTGCAGAAATGATTCACAGTTCCTGACGAGCCTCGTGTAATGTAAACAGAATGGAGGCAAAAGCGTTTTTTACAACGCAAGTCCCTTTTGATGCCCACTCCAGTCATCCGCGCATCTTCTCAAATAATTTTATGGCCTTATTGATATGGGAGACCATGCTGGCTCATGATCTCTCTTCACTCTTAAATGCCAGAAGTCTGCCTAAGCTCTATCTCTATCTTTCACACACGCTCTGTCTCTCTCTCTCTCTCTCTCTCTCTCTGTGTATCTTTCCTTCTTTGTCTTTATGTTCCGCCCTTGGCCTTTAGCAGTGCTCTCTGAAATTTCTTTGGATGGAGATGTGAGAGGAGTTGATGTGTTGTTTCATTATTTCAGTGGGGGAGGGAACAGTGAATGTGCCATGAAAAGAGGCTTGCTTCCCTCTTTTTTAAAAGAAAATAGGGAAAAAAGAAATGGAATCTGACAGTGAATGCAAACAGAGGACAGGAGCTTATAAATGTATTCGGGTCATGTGGAGGGGTGTCGGATTGGTCACCGATGCCTCGTACGGTGACATTATCATTTCATGTCTGAGAAGAGTGAAAAAACAACACTGCGAAATCAGCGAGGGCCCTCCTTGAATGCCAAGTAGTGTGGCAAAGCAAACAATGGGATAAGGAGAAAGACATTAAAAATCAAGACCCCTGCTTCAAAATGGCACCAATAAAAGAGGAAGATAAAAAATGAAAACAACATTAAAAAATGTTGTGTTGTGAAGAGAGAGCGAAAGACAGGGCGGTGATTGAACCTGTAATAAATGTCATAATGCAATTTTAAGGCCATCTCTCTTGGTTAGATGTCTTGACTATTTATTTTGTTTGTTGTATACTGGGGAAGCCTTTTTTTTTCTGAAAGCCTGTGTGTGTTTCTTCTGTGGCCCAGAATCAGCTGGCTGGGGCCGCGTCCAGTGGGCTGGAAAAGGCTGGCACTCGGGTTCGCTCGGAAAGCCGAAAGGCCTCCTCCTGAGTCTGGCAGCTGTGATGGAATTTAAGACAGGAGTCCAGCGCTCCATGAAGGATAGAGATGTTTCCAAGTAATGACAGAGAAGGTTATCAGAGAGGGAAAAGATGCAGAGGAGGGGAGAGGGAGAAAAGGAGGCTTAGCAAGTGGAGAGAGCAGTCGTGCTTTGCAAAAGATAACACAAAATGTCATTACACATTTTGCTTGTTTTGATCTTTTTTTGTGCGTGTGAAAGCTTGTGCTATAATTTCTGTTTGGTGTGCCTTAGACATTAGCACTTTAAAGCATGTGTCACAAGCCAAGACATAATTTTGTGCCACTGAAGACATGCCTTCCCTGAGGTTTGTTTGTATTTAACAAAGGTCTACATATAAAAAGGTAGATACCTTGGACCTCATGAATGCTGTTTGTGTATAATGTCTGCCAGCTGTTTTCACCCAGCTTGCATGCATATTTACCCAGGAGAGTCTGGATCAGCATACAAAATTGAGATGTAAGCGGAATTTAAAAAAAAGCGTTGCGTGCCACGTCGTTGTGGAAAAACAAGATGCAACCCAGAGTCCTCATTGCAAAGTACTGCACGCCCAAAACACGGCGACTATGCAAGGGCCTCTTCGCTAACTCAAGAGAACCTTTTTGGTCATAATGTGCATTTTAATCTCCCTCCCAAATTGCTAAATTAAAGATGGGGCGGCTCGCCGACATTTGCAATGCAGTCTCAGAGGTTCTAATCCTTGCTCTGCTGAAAATTGTATTACTGGCTCCGGGATGTCGTTCCCTAATTGGATCGTTGTAATTGGGCTCGAGGAGCTAAACAGCCAGATTGCTGTTTGTTTATACTTTTTTTCCCCCACATATTAGTGACGTGTTTGGAATCCTTAAATAGACTGAGAGTCGCCGGCACCTCACCAAGCCTTAATTAGCCACTCACGCTTAGCATACGCTCTGGTAGTAGCCCAATCCAATTATTTATGATTAACTCAACTCATCACAGTTGCTGATTCATGGCCATATAGGCTTCTCGGATCCTCAGCATGCATGGGGAGCTTGTAGTTGTTTTTCTGAGGGGAGGGAGAGTGTTCCGTAACTTTTTAGGGATTACAAAAAGGGTGCCCTTGGTCCAAGGACAGTTTTGCTGCCAAACGCCTGTCAAGGTTGCCAAGCTTTCTAAAAATGTAAGGGGTCGTGTCAGGGTAAAAATTAGAAACACTTACTGTGAAAGTCTCATAGAAGTTAACCAAAAGGAAAAAGCAGTGAAAAAATAACAGTGAGGGAGTGGGAGGAGTCTTAAGAATAGAGCCCATGGTTATTTTTCATATTGGAATTTTATGTCTTTGATCTGACTGCTAGATACAGTTTCATTAAATGTGAATATATGGCTATGTTGTTTCATCCTTAGATTCTCTGAATTACTGTACATGAACTAGCGCTGGTGAGTGTCTCCTGTGGAGATCTATTAGAAGAAGTAAAAGGAAGCAAAAAGGGAAAAAAGGAAGTGTTGAACAATAAGCTATGCAAGACATAACTAGGGAACATAACTAGAGTTTCCAGATACCTTTGAACCTCACATCCTGAACGTCATATCCGGAATAAAAGAAGGCCTTGGAATATCTGTGCAGATCTAGTGGACATTTGCTTGTTGAACATTATTTTTTATTTATTTGTTTTTATTTCTGAGCCAGCTTTGCCTCACATCTGTGCCCTGACTGAAGCAAAGTGGAAACTGAGCCTGTATTCATAGCAGCCATCTCCCAAGAGATTTTCAAGCCCTGGGATCTTCAGTCATGAGTACATCTCAACTCCCAAAGCTGCCTCACATGGCTACCTATATATACACCCAAGCCCTTCACTGACATCTTTATTTGCCATACAAAGACATGCAAAGACAAGTTTTACTTTTTGGGGTTTAGATTGCAAAAGTTGAAAGTCCTCGCTCACAAAAAAGAAACCTTCCCAAGTGTATTGAGTCAACTGTCTGAACGTGCTAATTAGCAGCACCACTGATTCATTATATGGATGGGGCAACAACAAAAACCTTGACAGAGCCAATTTACTGATCTCGGTTATTATCCATCTCTTGTTAGTTGGTGAAAACAATTGTAGGCTACTCTTCCATCTTCCAATGCTAAGATCTACAATTTGTTTGCAGCTACTGCTGAATCTTGGCATTGAGTGTGGTCACTCCCCCCACCCCCTCTTTCTTAGACTGTGGGCAGTGCACTGCTCTCCAGAAAAGTGGGAATACTTGCATCTGCAGATGGCTGCAGCCAATGGCGCGTGTCGCTCGTGGCAGAGCCGGAGCCAAACGAGTGTGCCGGAGTCCCGCTGTCTTCTGGGGCGGACAGGTGTGCCTAACTTTCACTTGAGCATGCCAGTGCCCGCGGGCAGATGCGCGGATGGTCCTTCCGCGCTGCGTAGCCTCAGGAAGCCAATTAAAAACGCATACATCGGGGGGTGAGGAAGAAAACAGAAATGGAGTTTTTACCGGGACATTGGATGCGGCATTATTTATCACAGCACACGGTGTCCTACAGATAGACCTCATTTTCTCCATCAGTGGGACAGGGGCACAGGAGTTAGAGGAAAAGAACACTATTGTGTTTTGACCTTACACTGGTGCCTAGAGGGATGCTGTCATATCCTTTAAGGTCTCGCAGAAATATGGGACTCGGGATGCTGTTTTTTATTTTTTATTTATTTTTTATGTAGGTGGGAGGTGGCCGGTCTGGAGGGGGGAGGAGGAGGTGAAAGAGAAGGCCTCCTGCGTCTTCGCCCTGCCCTGGCCGACACATGTGCCCAGTGGCTCTCCAGGCAGGGGGAGAAAACACGGCACGATGCGGCAGGGGAGCGGTGGCGGTGACACTGACAAAGCTATCGGTGGCCGCCTCCATTTGTCTTCGCCGGCAGTTTAGCATAAGGCATTGCAACAGTCCAAAAGGTTTCAGTGAACCTGATCGCCAGGGAAACCTCTCAATAAAAATTCATTACTTGCCATACGACTGCTGTGTACCCGTTCCCCTGGCAGAGGGGGTGACACTGACAGAACATTTAACAAATGCTTAACTCCAGACACATTTTGTGGTGCTCGGAAGGAAAGCGGCGTGGCTATGTGTGCCTGTGTGTCTTATCTCCCTACTGTAGATGTGCTTTTTTTGTTATAATCTGGGGGCTGTTTTGGGTGCAGTGACGCTGTGCTCACTGAGGCTAGGGGCATATGCACTGTCGTGAGAAGTAAATTAAATGACAATGACAGCATGGTGAAGGCTACACAATTCTGGATGAAAAGAGGGCTGCACACTGGTGCTGAGCCCTCCGTTGAGCTGACACGATGTTGATCCGCTGGTCTGAATGGGATCCTTAGCACGTCAGACTATTTTCTTCCAAGAATAATCGCTGCCATTCCACCGGATTAAGGCCAACATCACTCTTAATATTGTTTCAAAACTACACTACAGCAACATAGGTTTGATATACAGTATTTGTGCCAGCAGGAGAGAGTGAGTGTGGGTAGTCTCATCCTATTTAATCTCGATGTGTATGTGTAGGTAAGCCTATGTGTGTCACCGCAGGGCTTTTTTGTATTCAGGGAAGAGTCCCTCAGGCAGCGGTATTAAAATTTCAGAATGATGCTGTTTAATTAATGATGATACTACTATCATCATTTTTATTCCAAGGTTAAAGCGGCCACTAGGGGGATATGAGGGCGAGGGACTGTGTGTTAATGCTCCTTTCACTTTCTTTTGAGGGATTTCTTGGTGAATGAAAAAAAATATATAACCTGGAGGGTGTGACATCAGCTGTGTGCCTTCTCGTGTGGCAAACGGAACCGTATGGAGAACCTCACACGCTCGGTTCTCTACAGGGCCGTCTCCATGGCTTTTGGCAGTGCAAAGAAGGTTCACGGCGCCAGCTGATCTCCCCTGACAGAGTCGTGCGGTTCATTGTTATGCATGTATGTTTGTCTGTTGTGCTCTCGTTTTGTCAACTTAGTTTAAGATAGAAATGCACAGGCCTACATATGCTTGATGCAATATGCTGCCACATAGATGTGCAATGTGATCGCCACACAGAGAGCGCCTCAGCATGGTTTTGTCATCATGTTAAGTGTGTCATTGGGCTTGTATTCCTGTCACTGTACTAGTGGAGCAAGATTCCAAGTGATAGTCTTATCTACCTGAGAGCCTACATATGACATACTGTAATATGTAGCTTTTTTATTTTAGAGACAAAAAGCTTATTTTAAGTAAGTAGGCGTATATGATTTACGCAAACTCTGACGCAACATAGAGGCTCTCTCTCTCCTTAGTGCCCAAGGCTTCCTGCTCTGTCACTCCCATAATCCATCTCTGTGAGGAGGAGAGGTCCCTGCACTTCCAATGCACGTCACCCCTCATCGCCATTCCTGCCTCGTTCCTCTCCTCCCCTCTCATGTCGCCTGTCCCGGAGAGCCCCCCCTTGCCTGTGTCACACGGCTGTTTGACAGTGACAGCCTGCTTTTACCCGACGTCGCTCCAGAGCCCTCCGATTCAGGAAAAATATTGCATTATGTTTTCCCTTCTTATCGTCTTTCTTTCCAAAATGAATTGCTTCCAATCTTGCCACATTGTGCAGTCCCTATCTCCATTCTCTCTCTCTCTCTCCCTCTCTCTCTCTCTCTCTCTCTATCTTTCTCTCTGCCCCCCCCTCTCTCTTTTCCCCTGTGGCAGTGCCTCTTCTCGGTGTCAGAGCTGATGCACGGCGCTGGGAGGAGACGAACAGGAATAGCTCTCGGGAGCTCTTTCAGGGACCAAACTTGCTCGGGGCGCTCGCCGCGCTAGTGTGTCTGTCTGTCTGTCCTTCTGTCTGTCTGTCGGCTGGGGAGCCCCAGCATGCCGCTAAAGCACATCACACTCACTTGTGCCAGAACAGGAAAAGTGCTACCGTAGGAAATCATAGCTTCACCAACAGCTCTATTGGAAACACACATGAGAGGCTGTGAGACTATTTCAATGAATGACAAATTGCCTCAACAGAGCACTGATTCCTGGTTTTGCTTTCCCCTTTTTAAAATATGTGCTAAATTGGAACACGTTTTAGTTTCACTTCAGATGACAAGGGAAATTTTTCATTTGACTGCACACAAGCTCAGCAGCAATGAGCAGTGTTTTTAAAATGAGATATAGCTGTGTTGGTGTTTAATGGCCACAGATGAACTTGATATTCACCCCAGGTGTGGTCAGTGTGAGGTAGGATTGAGGTAGGATTGTCTTATTAGAGCATGGGAACCTGTAAAGGCTTTTCATCTTTCACCTAGTAAGATGACAAGGTTGCACTGACAGCTTCACAAAATGTTTGCCAAACTAATACAAGTATTTTATTGGGCAAAGGAGATCAAAAGGATTTATTTAGTTGTGAAGAAATAGAAGAAAGTGGTGGTTATGTTGCTTTTGTTTTTCACATTTCTGAATTTTTATCCTTTTTCAATGAAAGGCAATTAGTTATCCTCTCTCTCTCTGTCTCTCTCTCTCTCTCCTGCCTACAGTACAACCAAAGATCCTTGATCACTAGCCTCTCTGGTACAACCTCATCGCAGTTTTGACGTTATTCAGATAACACACTCTCTCTCTGTTCTGTTTCATACTCATGTCGTCATTGTGACATCATCCTGCATGTGGGCTTACAATAAATCTTCAAAATTTTCCATCACAAAATTGACTAGGGTTTACAGAGCGCCTTCGGCCACCAAGAAAAAGCAAGCTCCTTTGTATACCTGTGTGGGCAGCTTCAGGAGGACTTGGAGTTTGAGAGGCAGGTGTTACATGAGCCTCCACCTGCTTCAGCGAACAGATAAAGATAGGGAATAAAAAAGACAAAAAAAAAATCTAACACCACCATGAATTGTTAAAAGGGGTCTGCTAGGGACAACAAGGCAGAGTGAGCAGTCAACCTGTAATGCTAACAAGCTCAGCCTCCACCATCGGTCCACTCTCTCATCTCCTCTCATGCTCTCTCTCTCTCTGGCCTCTATTATACATGAGGCCTACCATGAAATAGTCATACAGTAGCAGCCCCCCCCTTTTCCATTCGAGAGCCCTGTGCTGTGCCACTAAGCATACAGGCTAATTGCTGGCAGCTGTCAGCCATTTTAGCTGATTAATCGCAAAAGTGGAGAAACCATATGCTAAAGAGGCTTTTGGGGCCTTTTCGTTGGTGATGCGTGTGTTCCCCACTAAAAGAGAGAGAAAAAGAGGGAGGACAAGTGGCAACTATTGGGGAAGGGATCTGCCTGAATCCACAGAATTGTTAGGTGATTGCAATAACATTGCTTAACCCTTCGAGGAGTGGTCATAGTCGATATATGTGACTTGCCTTCAGCTTACTGAACAATAATTGTATTTGAAGAGAGGTATATTTATCATTCTGAGCAATATCTCAGTATTGGTTTGAATACCCGGAAGAGCTAATTTTTCCTCAAATGTAACAGAATGTCTCCCAGGCTGTTTATTAGCTTTATAGTTTCCCCCACATGAAATTTGTAGGTCATAGTTAATGAGACACAGACTACAAGGCCATGAATTGCAATTTTTGCAGAGCTTATAAGACTGTAGATGTAATTTCAGCATTTTTTTTTCCGCTCAAGCCCCCACCTTTGCTTAGGGACTCGGCAAACAGTCCTGCTGTCTGATGAGTCCGCAATGAGTGAGACTCTCAAACATGGGGCATTCTGCCCAATCTTCATTAGCTGAGGCCTGCAATGTAGTGAATATATGAATGACAATTACAGGCATGTTCCCGCATGTTTTAATGACCATTTCCAGGCCAAGAAGCACTGGTGCATGCTAATGTGTGGTGCTTTAAATAGGTTTGCTGGCTTAAGCTTGACCAGTATTGCTTGGGTTGGAGTTTTCGCTCCACTCTTTGGCATGGGCAATTTGTTGGCTCAGAAGAACATGCGAAGCAAGAGGATTATCATGTGCTAATGCGAAACACTGCCATGTTGCTCTGGACGGGGACTGTGCTAGTTTTTATCGTTTATCATGTGACAAACAACACACACAACAGACAACCAGTGCCCCTCTAGTGTTCTCCGGTCTTGAACTTCAGTGAGATTATTTCCAATTAAGTACAATTAAGAGACACCTTCACTTCCCAGGACATGTGGCTGTGCACTGTTTCTCTGACCTCACTGTTGCCTATTTCATAGCTATTTTATCACAGAATTGCCTCGGGAAAGAAGCTGCTTGGTTGTAGAAGACGGATGCCAAATACTCAGAGATGGGCTGAACCAGCTCCCTGTACTCTCTAATTGTTTGGTATCTTTTTCAAGCACTTTGCTTTCACTTTGGAATCAAAAGGTGCAGTTGGACAGATACATTGCATGTCTGTTACACTACAGAGGTTCCTTATTATACTAACATCGCCACATGACTGAGCACATGCAGACCTGCAGTAGATTAGTTGCTATATGTCCGACTGCTAATGCATGTGACACTCTCATAAAGTAAAGTGCCGCGTAGAAAATGTTTACAAACTGGGTCTTTCATCATTACCAGAATAAAAAAATAACCCTCCATACTGAAGCCACCTGCTGTAACAGCAGCATCTTCAGCATTTTTTTCTCTGTCTCAAGATTACAGAGTCATTTGTAAAACAAATTATTATGGTACATGGTTCTTGCTAGGTGAAAAGGAAGATGTTTTTTTTCCCTCCTCAAAGCAAACAAAGACGTATTTTTTGGCTCTCAAACGCAGTGTGCCTTCTAAGCCACCCAAAAGTCTAGGCAATTAGGTACAGATGAGCTCTGCTTTCTGAAAACCAGCAGGGCGCTCAGTGTAACGCCACCTCTCTGACTGGGCCACAAACTCTTAGGAGGGCTACTGGCAGACACTCACATGGCAAACCGGTTCGAAATCATTACGGCGCTTCATTAGTCCCACAGACAAGGACACAAGGGTGAGGACAGATTAGTCCTTTAATTGCAGATGTGGATAAACATTTTAGAAGGCCACTATTAGCCTTTCCTCATCAAGACTGTTAAAAGCAGTATGCATCCAATGTGTGTGTGTGTGTGTGTGTGTGTGAGTGTGCATGCACATTCGCCTGCGTGTGTGCTTGTGCATCTGTGTGTGCGTGTGCATGCGTACGTGTGTGTGTGCCTGTGCGTGTTTGTCTATGAATGTGTTTGTGTGTTTCATTGTGACATGAATGGGAGGATTAATTCAAGCAAACTGAATGCCAGTTGCTACAACTGAATGCGAGCAAACTTTTTTTTCCCCGGCCTGCCCCCAGATTTTTTTTTTCTCCTCTTAAGCAGATCTTGACTCGTTCCTGTCAGAAGAGACATGCACTTCTAGGCATTTCAGACTTGTATAATAGCCAGCCACCCACCAAACTCCCTCCTTCCGTCCTCCAAGGCTGGACACAACAAAAGAGAAATCCCAAGCCCTGTGTGTGTGTGTGTGTGTGTGTGTGTGTGTGTGTGTGTGTGTGTGTGTGTGTGTGTGTGTGTGTGTTTGAGGCTGAATGGGAGCCTGCGTTGGTTCTCTGGTTACTGTAATCCTTCACATTCTGCTGTGACTGTAGCTGCAGACTCCTCTGACTTTTGACATGCATTTTAATACGGACCAGGAAGCGAACATTCGGGCCATAAATATGGAGGAGTTTTGACATCTTGGCTGGCTGTTGCACTGACATATAAAAAAAAAGAAAAGTGCCCAAAGCCCCTCAGTGTGCTGCCCCTAATTTGACTTTTGTGTATTATTATCCATCCGGGCCCAGAGCCGCGGCTCAATCCAAGTTATCAAGCAAAAAAAAGCTATTCATCAAGACGAAGTTGGAAACAAGTAGCACAACCTCTTCTCCCCCTCTGCCCCATGCAAAATCTATGGTAAACAACACACACACACCCACACACACACACACACACACACACACACACACACACACACACACACACACACACACACACACACACACAAACACACACACACTAATATCCGTGCTATAGACATGCTATTGTTTTGCAAGTTTCCCATATCGTGACACACTTCCTATAAAGTGTTGTGTTGTGCTCTCTCGTGACCCATATCCTCTTTTGTGCCATTATTGTGTCAAACAGTTTGTCGTGTGCTGTAACAGGGGAGGACGGCAAAGAGAGGTTGTCTGCCGTTGTCAGCCTTGCTCTGATTGTTTCTCTCTCTCCTGAGCCGCGCTGGCTCCGAGTGACGCAAGAGACCCAGTGAGAGTGTTCAGCTTAGTCTCCTCCTCAATCCCAGGTCTTTGTCTCACTTCCTCACTTTCTCCTTCTTTCTGTCTCTCCTTCTCTCTCTCTCACTTCCTTCCTCCCTCTTTCTGTCTCTTCTTCTCTCTCTCTCTCGGCTCTTTAAATAACTCCGGAGTTTAAAAGGAGCTGGAGGACTCATGATGCATAGGGAAAGCAAGGACACTTCATGCGCCCACACAACCCCTTCCCTCTGCTTCCCAAAATGAGAGTCTCTCTTTGTGTGTGTGTGTGTGTGTGTGTGTGTGTGTGTGTGTGTGTATGTGTGTTTGCTTATGTGATTGTGTAGATAGCAGAAAAGAGCCAGCTTATATTTGTCTGTGTGTCTGTGTTTTGCGTGTGTGTATCTGTGTGTGTGTGTGTTTGTGCACGCATGTGTGTGTGTGGGGACTCGCCTCTCTCCGAGGACAAAACGGACTATGAGGACTCGGTGCTCTTGGCAGTACACGGAAGGGAGGCAGTGGCACAGATTTGAGTGCTGATGGGAGGTAAATAGTTCACCACAGGCTGGCTCTGCCACAGCACTCTCTGGGTGTCTGACCACGTGCCCTAGACGCTCCAGCCCCATGCCCTTTTTCCACCACCGCCCCCCTGCTGTGCCTTGCTCGGTGCACTGGAATGAGTCGAAAGTGGTCCTGAGAGGAGCAGGCTGTGTACCACTTTGTGTCTCTTTTTGACTGCTTATAAGCCTTGTCTAATTTAAACTTCAGCAGTGGCTGAAGAATCACAGCTATGTTGCTCACATTGCAGTTCCACAATTGGCACAGTTGAAATAACAAATACTGATGAATTTAAACCCATGCTTGTCATTTTTTGGATTATTTAGCAAATATTATTTAGAATAAGATTATATACTCATCAGTATGTGGGCAGGACTTAAGCAGGTAAATCTTATTTTCACAACGGCTGAATCTTCCTACGGCATGTATGATTAATTAATAATCCCATTACCCTTAGTAAAGGCCCTTTCCTCCCACTCCTCACCTGTCATCCCCACCAAAACAATGAGAACCACTGGAAAAAGTCATCCATTTGTAGATGACCAGATGGTCAACCACACAATCCCATCACGCTGCTGGCAAGAGAAATCTCCCCCTTACGTCTAGACATTTGGACGAGTAAGCCTTATACAAGAGAAAGCTTTTTGAGCGTCTACCACTCCTGTTCTGAGTTGGAACTTGGCAGCTGTTCCAAGAGAGAGAGAGAGAGAGAGAGAGAGAGAGAGTGTTGTTTGTTGGCTCTTAATATGACCAGCACTCCTCCCATTAGTCATGAAGGCCTACCATGATGCCTTTATGAGAAATAACGCTCAGCATCCTCCCAACCCACTACGCCTTCCTGTTCGCTATTTTGTAAGTGCATGGATGTTCTCACGGGGGAATTACAGATGCAGCTTCCGTTTTTGTTTGCTGTTATTTTTCCTGTTGAAACTACTGGTGTATTGTTTTGGACAAAGAGGAGGATGAATGGAGGAGACATGAATGGGAGGAGAAGAAATTAAGAGACTTAAAATGCCTTTAGGGCACTAAAATATTACCTTAATCAGACATGGTTTTACAGAGGAATCTATATCACCTTTATTAAATAGCACATTTTGGTGTGCATCAGACAAATGGATATGCTCAATTACTAATAAAAAGGCAAGATAAATGAGACATTTTGCATTAGTTTGTCTCTGTTGTTATAATAAGATATATAAACAACTGAACATCCTCAGAGGCTCCAGAAGCAGTTTAACCGCAGGACTGTTAGTTGAGTTGAAAATGGATGTTTTGGGTGATAATCAGGTAATTATCGCTTAGTACAGCAATCTTTCTTTTTCTTCTGAACAAACGATTGGAACAAATTTGGCATTTTATGTTACTAAATAAAACACATTTTAGATTGTATTTCTGTCCTTCCTTGATTATGTAAGGCACAGAGATATTAGTCATTAAGTAATGCACACTAGCAGGAAAGGGACATGGTTATGTCTCTCTGTGAGCCTATGAGGTATGAGCCTCTATGCAGAAATCATGGCTTATTTCCTGTGGAGAGAAATAATTGCTAATTTAGTTATTGCGTGTTTAACTCACTTGTGTTGGTACGTGTGAGTATGTGTGTTATACTGTATGTGTGCGTGTGACTGTATGTATATGTGTGTTATTGTGTGTTTGTGAGTTGGTTTGTGTGTGTGTGTGTGTGTGCTTTTGCGTTTGAGTGTTCGTTTGCATGTATATGTGTGTGTGTGTGTGTGTGTGTGTGTGTGTGTGTGTGTGTGTGTGTGTGTGTGTGTGTGTGCGTTTGAGTGTGTGTGTATGTATGTGTGTGTGTGTGTGTGTGTGTGTGAGGGTCTCTCACTGGATGACTCAGCACAGACGCACTCCCAGTGATTAAAGGAACAAAAGGAAACAGTACAGGGTGGGTGTTCTACCCTCCGGCTGAGGGCTGGCGTTTGGCGCCAGGTTTACGTAAGCACCTCCCGTGATGCAGAGTGGTGGCCCGGATGTAGCCTGTGACGGCTCTCTCCGTTGACAGCTTCTCATCAGGGTCTCATCTTTCAGATTGGTTCCAAGTCTGCGCTGGGTATTGGCAGGATTCCGCGAATCTGCGCGCACGATGATTTAGAGCCTGGGTGAACCTTGACTTCACAGGAGGAGCTTTGGTTAGAGTGGCTTGAAAACTGGCTGATGAAAAGCCTCTGACTTTCATTTTTATGTCTCACGCTCCAACAGGCAGAAGAAAAAGAGATGAGGGAGGATCTGAGCGCTGCACCTCCCGAGATTGCCGTCGCTCCACTCCTCCTCCTGCCTTACTCTTCCCTCTCTCTCGCCCGCTCGCTTTTAGCTTTTTCACTTTGTAAAAGAACATTTAATTGGCCCAAGGTCAGAGGGTGAAAAGAGGCATACGGGAGCCCACTCCAAGCTGAAGGAGACTCGCTCGGCCTTCAGACTGAGAGGTAGCACCTGGGTAAATAAAGTCGAGGAACAGCGCTGCTCGCCAGCTACCAACACAATCAAAAATAGCACCCCTGCCAAGCCCCCAATGCAGAGGCCGACGTGCAACCACTTACCTGCCAGCCGAGGAGAAAAATGCCACTTTGAGCCAACAAAGTTTGTTGCTCTATAAAGCTGATCCCTTACTCGGGCCTTTGCCACTCGTGGCACATTTTATTTTCCCATAAGGTCTCCAGTGCCTGTTGTCAGACATCATAAAATAAAAAAAAATTAAACTGACACTGTAATTCTCTGTGCTTCATCTTGTTGTCATCATCGCATCTACTCTGGGCGTCTCTCACTGTGAAGATCAGCTCAAATAAATCTACCATTTGGTCTTCAGTAGACCTTCTGAGGAGCTGAGAGATGTCACCACACCAAAGACATGGCTCTGTAATAGCTTAAAAGACTAGGCAGATGCTTCTTTTAAATATAGCGGTCTCCACATTTGTTAGCAGCCCTGGTAAAGTTGTGTAAAAAAGAGTAAAAAAGTATCTTTTGAAACTTTATCTTAGTCTCACAATAAAAACAATGAGGGGAAAATCCAACCTCTAAAGAGAAGCAAATTTATTCTGAGAAAAAAGCAATGTATCATAAAGACAAATGTACTAAAATGCATATGCCAGAATTATAGCCACCCCTAGAAAATATTATAAATAAAATGTAACTGAATCTTTTACCCATTTCAATTCAACATATTTAAGTTAAAATTCAAATATATTTAGGAAAGTGTGTTGACCTCTGTAAGAGAATAGCTATAAACATACAGTAGGTAGGCTTACTCACCTGAAAATGTAGAAATCCCAATCAACAGGAACTGTGACTAATTTGCCTGGACAAGGACCCATGTTTTTTCTCATCGTTTACATTACGATAAATGGCCACAAGATGATTTTTATCAACGTCACCAATACATTGTGAGAGTTCTGTATGTGCTCTTGCACACCTCTTCACAAGAATTCCACCGTTGTCCAGGGTGCTGAAAACAACACTTTCAACCCTCAGAATTCCACAGTGATTTCCACAGAGATTTTAAAATGAGCTTTCCAGCAAACTTCTTTTGTTTTAAATGTGAACAATCATTGTGTGTGTGTGTGTGTGTGTGTGTGTGTGTGTGTGTGTGTGAGAGAGAGAGAGAGAGAGAGAGAGAGAGAGAGCATCTGCAGACAAAACCCTGCTCCAGCGGTGCAGCTGTCTCTGACATCCTGAAGTAGAAAAACTGAAACCCCACGATGCTTGCTGTCTAAAAAGAGAAAAAAGTCAAAGTTGTGGAAAAGCTCATAATAGGTTCTGCTGTGGCCTGCTTCACACTCCACTGTGTCTGGACAGGGCTTTCCTCCCATCACCATCCCCAAATCTATCTATCTATCTAGCCCTGACCTTCTCATTCACCAAAACAATATACAATATTAGTCACCTCCACTTGGTACCATTTTCGTTCTTGTAGGCAAAGGACTGCGGCTACAACCAGGCCCTGCAATTCATTAATCTTTATTTTCATTACAATACTTTTTTTCCCCGAGAGCACTCTATTTCAAGTCTGTCATGTTGGGGGGTTCATTGTATTACTAATACCTGCCCAAATTGAGCGCTTGTAATCGCAGGGAAGGCTGAAGGGAAATGAGACTAAAGTGAGCTGGTGCTGTTGCAAAATGACTGCAGCCTCAATTAGGGACAGGAGAATAATCTTCATTTGAATTTTTCCCAATTAGCCCACGCTAATGAAGAGGTGTTCTCACTGCTTATTTACTAACGGGGTTCCTATTGGGTTTCATGGCTGAGAAAAATAACTCATTAGAGACGTGTGTAGCGCCTGCCTCAATGTTGAGGCCCTTCGCTAAGACACTGTGCTTCCTCCCAACCTCTTTCTCTCTCTCTCTCTCTCTCTCTCTCTCTCTCTCTCTCTCTCTCTCTGTTTCTCTCTCACACCCTCTCTGTGTTCCCCTCTCACTATCTCTCTCTCTCTTTCTCTCTCACACTCTGTGCTTCTCCCTCTCTATCTCTCTCTCTCTATCTTTGTCTGTTCCTCTTCATCCCTTCTCTGCTCTGATTGCTGGTCTGTGCTACCCCCTCTCTGCCCCCCTCCTCTTCCTCTCCCCTTCTGTCTCTCTCTCTCTCAGTGCCTTCCTGTCATCTTATCGCCACCCCCCCCCCCCCTGTCTTCCTCATATCAGTGTCTCTCCTCTCCTCACATCTCTCTCTCTCTCTCTCTTTCACACACTCTCTCTCACTATGTAACCCGTGCCATGTTAGCATGACCTTGAGCTCTTTGGCCTTCTCATCCAACAACCCCCCCCCCCCCCCCCCCCACACACACACACACACACACTCCCTCACACCCATTCCCTCCCTCTGCTCTATCTCCTTTTCTCTCTAACTCTCTGCTTGGCTATTTTCTGTCTCTGTCTCTAGCACACAATTGCATACACCTACTCCCTCTGCACTCTCTTACGAGCACTCACACTCACACACACACACACACACACACACACACACACACACACACACACACACACACACACACACACACCCTCACATACACAGATAACAGCGTGCTGTAGACAAAATAGAGAGGAAACAAATCTTCTATTCCAGGCAAGAGAGACCCACTCCAACCTAGTGAGTCATCTGCCTGGTAAGGAAGGGAAGAAAAAAAGAATTTCCTCCAACAGAAGCGATGTGGCACAGCACTAACCTTTCCCATAGATTTTTATTTTCCAAACACGTCATGTTTACTCATAAATCCACTCAAATGTCCGTGTTGACCAGCGAGTCTCACACTGGCTCATTAGTATTCACCGGAGCCTCTGTGAAATCTCCATAAAGCAGAGCTCTGCTGAGGCAGTAAAACTTTATTTTCAACTTAGAAGGTAATGATTGGACTTTTTTTTCACACTGTAGATGCTTGGTTGCATTTTCCCCCTTCTGAAATTGCATCAAACAAGACAGTGATGTTTTTTCCCCTCCTTCAGTCAGCATTTCAATTAAATCTCCAGCATATTCTCTGATTCATGATGTTATAAATTACCATTGGTTACTCCAGCGTCTCCACCACTGACTCACCTTAAACCTCCTCACCTTGATTTAAAGGAAAAATAAAACACCCTTTTTTTCTGATTTCACTGAATAGAGGGACCCAGTGACACACGTAATGATTAAAATCCCTCTCGATTAGTGGTCCTCAGCCAACATCCTCAGCATGATCTACAGAGCATGACAAATGGGATCAGATTGCAACTGTTGTAAACAGCAGATTTCATAGTTGTAATTTCGATCACGAACCAGGGAAATTGCCCATGCATTTATTGGGACTGGACTCTGTATTGAGGATGTGAAATGTCGCTATCTACACAATGAGTATTCACTGAAAGTCAATACATGTAATTCACTCTATGCACCACCTGACCGCTGGTTTTCAATGACCCCCCTGCTCTACTGTTTGGAAGTTATTATAAAAGGAAGATGAGATGTGTGGACAGGGAGATGAATATTTGTCAGGTTCTGGCCAGGGGCACACACCCATAGAGTTCTTCTGTTACTTCACCTCACAACCAGCCTCTCACCCCTGAAACGCACATGCACGCAGACACACACACACACACACTCACACAAGCACACATACACACAGGCCCTCTGTGGACGTGATGATCGGTGTGGTACTGATTGGAGGGCGATCCGCTGTGGCACTGCCCAAGGCAAGGGGAAACCCAGCACGCTGGTCACACACTCATTAGCACGAGTCAACAAATGATTAGCTTTGAGTTCCGCCTGTTTTTTTATTCAGTACTAATATGCTAAGTGTAAGATGCCAAAGGCTCTCCCTCTCCCCTTCCTGCATCTCTCCCTCTCCCTCCCTCTCTCTTTCTCTCTCTCTTTCTCTCTCTCTGTCTTTGTTCCTCACCTTGACTGAGCAGAAGTTCAGGGAGTATTGAAAAATTGAAAGAATGGAAAGAGGGGGAGGTAGAGAGAGAGAGAGAGAGAGAGAGAGAGAGAGAGAGAGAGGGGGCAGCTCAGGGTGAAAGGGTGTGGAGTAGAGCCGAAGTTAGAGAGTTGTGGGAGTATCGCTTATTTAGACATAGCCCGTGGAGCAAGTGCACAATTAAAACGATTCATACGCGCTGCGATGTAATGAATATTACACAAAGCCTGATCAAATATGCATAACTGCACCGGGGGAGGGTGGGACAGAGTGGGGTGGGGTGGGGTGGTGGTGTTGGTGGTTACGGGGCGGGGGGGCGGGGGGCTCTCTTGATATGCACGCGAATGGATTACTGCTTTACTGCGTGCAAGGCAGGTGATTAAAAACCCTCATTAACACTGCGGCACTTTGTTGAGGTGACTGTTCTACATCACCTGCCACGCCGCCGCACCCCCCCAGTCAAAGCAGACCCATCAAGATGGCGACATGCGTGTCACCGAGAACACAAACAGGGCAGAGGAGGCATATTTGCTTTTTCGTTCAGGGGGGGGCGGCAATCCAAGTAAAAGTATACATGAGTGAAGCTAATGAGTCTCTTAAGTGTGAAGCATCTGGACGCTTGTCTGTGTTTAGTAGCACCCCGATGGTGTTGCTGGATGTTGATGTTGATCTGCCTCTGTGCACGTAATGGGTGTCACATGGGGCCGGACTGAGAGGAGGACCTGTTAATAATTGATAGCAGTAGCTCTACCAAGTCCTGGTATTAGCTGGATTAAAATGTTAAGACTTCCACCAACACTACTCAGATGTATGTGCCTAAGGGCCCATGCCTCATAGATCAATATCTACACAAAGGACTGATGATTAAACAAGAAGCGCATATTTTTTTTGGCAGATTTGTATCTTTTGCTTTTATTGCGTTGAATGGATGGAATGTGAGCAACTATTAGTGGGTGTTACAGTCTCACAGCAAAAGGCTGTATGGGCATGATAATGGTGCTATCATTGCCGCTAGTCGTATAGCATGTACCTCTGAATATAGCAGCAGAACTGTAGCAGCAAGAGAACTGTATGTCTGAACATGTCTGAACATGAACATCCGTTGCATATTGTCTGTAAGAAGTCTGATGTCACATATTTGAAAACAGCTCAGCATACTGTACGATGCAAAGCCAGTTGGATGAAGCCTTTTGGAGAAACACCATTCTCTTTCTCAAGCACGCACACACAGACACACACACAAGCACGCACACACAGACACACACACACACACACACACACACACACACACACACACACACACACACACACACACACAGAGCAAACAGGTGTCCCTTTCTGCCCACCGCAGCGTTCTGCAGTCACACGCAGCAGGGAAGCTGGCCAGGCCCCCAGCCTCGTCGGTCTGCGGGAGGGAGGGAGGGAGTGGCAGCCAGTCGGCGCCTAACGAGCGACTCCGTTGGCAGGCGAGGCGAACCACCTGGGCTTGATCGTTGACAGGCCTCTGCCGCACCGGTGTGTTTACCACGCGGCGAGCACCGCAGCAGCTGGACAGTCGGCCATGCCGACTGCTCGTCATGTCCCGGATGTTTCGGACGTACGGTCAGGGACCAGAGCTGTGCAGCTGGCTGCAGTGGATGTTCGGCCTGTGTTCCTCTGTGGTATGAAGAGATAGCGTTTAATTAGAACTGAATGGAACATTTCAGAGGTGCCACAGCAAGTTAAAAATGGCAGTGAAAACAACTGGTCATTACCGATGACCTCTCCCTTCACGGTGATCCTTTGGTCTGAGGACCTCACTCATCATGTTGTGGTTGTTAACATTGTAATATTTCTCTTGGCCCTTTTCATGTTCAGTATAACAAGGTAAAGTGTTTAGTCACTATGAGAAAGCCAAGAACTTTGTGGTGTGTACTTGTGATTGATCGGCATTGACTTATCTCCTTAGATGTACACAGTACAGAGCAAAGTTTTGATGTGCTGATCTCACTACTTTTTATTCATTGGTTTAAAGTAAATCAAGATAATGAACACACGAGACATTTTTACACAGAGACATTTCAAAGTTTATTATGCAGTCTTCATAAAAAATGCAAAATACTAATGCCATGTCCGTCTATTTAATCACTTACTGTGAGGTCAGTGAAGGGGTTTCATCCAAATGAAGGCCCTCCCCAAATAATGAGTGACTTAACGAGTTAATGAAGCCCTTCATTTAGTAGCTCTTGACAACCATCAAGTGAGGCTCTGACATTACCTTTGTTATCAGGAAAACCCATATCAAGTCTGTTTTGATAATGTTTACAGACAGTGTGTGAGAGTGTGTGATTGATTAGGTCCCACTCTTCATATCAGCAGAATCATTTTCATAATCCATAATTACTCATTTCTTGTGTAGCAATAGTTTGGTGTTTAGTGTTAGGAAAAATAACAGCGATAGTGTATAGTTTTAAACCTTCAAAATGTAGATGCAAACTCATCTGTCATAATTCAGTATCCCTCTGGTGGTGGAGGTAGTGGTGGTAGTGGGTGGTGCTGGTGGTGGTGGTAGTGGTGGGAGGGGGGGGGGGGGGGGGGGTAAAAGGAAAAGAGAAAGCATTCATTCTTCTCAATCTTATGAGTGTGCAACTGCCTATCTTTAATCGAGTCTATTCTACCTTCAATCTTATTGTAGTCCCTTTAATCTTGTTGCTCCTTCATTTGACAGTATTGCAGTTCTGTCTTTTCCTGCTCTCTTTTGATTGGTGTGGCCGTTCTGGAGAGTCTCCTGGCTTCACCCCAGCTCACTGACCTACAGCAATCAGTGTGTCAGAAGTGTGTGCCCCCAAAACACACTCCTTCAGTGTGTGTATACTACAGAGACTGTTGAAGAAAGCCAACAGAATCACATCTATTCCTTCCCTGCATTGCACTTGTCTAGGGTGATTGGAGGGCAAAGCCTGAAATTGCATGACTCTCACTACTCCTTGACTACAATGGCTTCAACCTCTCTGTGCTCTCGGCGTGGTTTTCCCCCGTTCTCGGATGGGCACGGCAGAATCTCTCCCGAGCAGTGTCAGCTTCATCGTCTATTTTTACCTCGGGAAGGGGTCGTGCCCAATTTTTTTTTTTTTTTCGGAGTGTCTGCTGTGATAACAGTGTGAAATTAAAATCCCTCCCTCTGATGACGAGCAAGAGCGCCCCCACCCCCCATCCCCATACCCCATTTCAGGCGGCACAGCTAATCTCCTCTCTCTTTTTTAACCACAACTCGGGGTAGAGTGACAGGGGATGGGGAGGGTTTGGGAGAGAGAGAGAGAGAGAGAGAGAGAGAGAGAA